>NC_135860.1:14149659-14449659 GCF_031162955.1 Sander vitreus
GCCATATAAAATGTCATCTGTGTTAGCCAGAAGGATGATGCAGATCCTTTACACCATGAAAATGAGAGCAGAGACTAAAGGATAATAATTCCACATCAGTCAGTTTTAGTAACAGGAGAAGTAGCCTACTTCTGTGACTGTGTATACCTTAGTTAACCATAAGTTGGCTTCATTTGATTGATCCAAAACAATAACCTACTTTCAGTATGATATAACCAGACACCTTCATGGCCCCCTCCTCCCTGTCGGTTTCTCTACCTACCTCCTACCTCTTCTCTCTAGTCCCTCTCCCCCAGGTTAGTTGTGTTGAATCACTGGCTGGATGAAAATAGACCACCACACTTTTTCTTTTTCATGTTGTCCCGGCCATCCCATCATCTTTTCGCTTCGTCTCCTTTCATATAAGTCCCTCCACAGGTCCCTTGCGTATCTCTCGAAATTGAGCGTCGCTCCCCACAGATGTTGCCTCCGTCTCGGCTCCACTTGATATGATCAGTTTGTTTCTTTCTCAATCACCAGTGATCTCTCGACGATGCCCATTTCGACCCCGTTAGTGACAATCGACTCGCGATGAAGAGAAATAATCCATAGTGACTGGATTAAATCGGTCAACCTGTAGCTGCACGTCAAAAATGTGCAGCGACACAAACCTGCAGAGATGTTTTATTTTTTTTGCAAAGCTAGACGTCAAGTAGGCTAACAGCCCTCAGATGAGCAGTGAAGTCTGTGATTTAATATATGGCTCCACCGACTTCCACTCAATCTACAGCTCACTGTCTCCCCGGATCTGTCTCTCACTCTCTCCTTCAACTTCTCTCCCTCTTTCTCCGCCTCCAAACCTGCCGTTCATTCCCATTGGACGGAATCAGAAACGCGAAATAAGCGCTGAAAACAGGTGGCAGGGTTTTTAAGATGTAGGCTCTAAACAAATGTCTAATTTATTGTACCCTATTTGGGGATTATTCTTTTTTTGTTTACGTTAGCGTCAGAAAACATGCGATCCATTTGTAGGCTATGCTGCTTCTATAATAAGACTATAGCCTATCTGGTCGCGTATGGCACTTGTTACGCCCATAAAAGGACCTTGGCGCTGGCAACTAATGTCAAAAACGCGATAATAATTTATGGTGTTTTATTTGTGCCAAAATTATGTCCGTCATTATGTCAACTGAACATATGACAAAACATTTGTCTGTTTAAACTATAGGCTACTTAGTTGTTTCAAAACTATTTTGACAATCTAATGGTCTATGTCGATTGCTAAACTGACATTGACAAACATAACATTTGTCAATTTAAATTGAAACTGTGCTTCTGTCGTCGTTTTGCCAATCACAATCGTCATGGGCGGCACTAAAGCTCAGCATGGAGCTGCTGCGAAATAGCCTCGGGAAGGAACTTGTTTTGATGGAACATGTACATTCAAAAGTTGTTTTAGTCCTGCAACAGAAAACTCAGATTGGACATGATGGTCTAAACCTCAGCCACACAGAGCTCTGAAGCAGACCTGTGCGTCGCTTAGTGTCCTCTCTCACTGTAAAAATAGAGACGAGCAGCGGCACAGACCACGGAGCTGCTGCAGCGCGTCTTCCGCAGTCTGTGCAGCTTCAGGTTTATAAAGAATAGAATTGAATAATTGTCATATGCACATTAAAGGAGGTTAATTCCCCAACAAAAGAAGCAAAAGAGGAGGGAGGAGTAAATGATGCTAGGCTACATGTGTGGTGACTCAGATATAATTAGAAAAGTTGATTTGAGGACCCATGGGCTAGAGCCGGCCCTGCATACTGGACAGCTAAAATTAACATACACCGGCTATTAACAAGCTGGGCAAGCCAGTTGCTGTTTTGCATTGCATTAAGTTTATTTAAATGGTCCCGGGCTTAGCCCCGAACCTCCTCAAGTCCTAGAAACACCCCTGGTTAAATGTTATGTGTTCTGTGAACAAACAGCGTTGTCGTTCATTGACCAGAGCAGTGTCCATTGTGCTGATGTTGTTCAAGACGATGTGCATATCCTTCAAAGGTGCGCTTAAGGCCCAGACACACCGCGCCAATTTCAGCCGTCGAGTGTCGTTGGTGGTAGCTTTGGCACCGATTACACATGTTAAGCATGTTTTATTGACTTGTGGATAGGCCTACTGATGTTCAATGATTTTAAAAGTAGCCTCAGTTAGGCCTGCATGAAGTTGGAAATTATTTGCTGTTGGAAAGAATCGTTTATGAATGCACTTTTAAAAAGGTTGTGGAAATAAAATGTCTTCAAATACAATATTAAAAAATATTTACATTTTATCAGTTGTTATTGAAACTCATCATTGCCTGGAACACACAAAAGATGGCATTTACTGCAGAGGCGTGTGTGGGTTAGGACAGGCGGACGGGATTTTGGGGAAGGTGGGGGCTCGGCTGTCCTTACCTACTCTAAGGGAAGGCTCACATTCACCCAATTTGAAAACCCCATGGCCTAGCTAGCTGTCTCAATTTACCATGCAGAGAAGTGCACATAACCATAGACCTCACTGTTATACAAGAGTATTGGCTATGGAAGTCTTAGGGGGCTTTCACACCTGCCTTGTTAAGTTAGGTTGAATCGCATTTGGGCAGGTGGGAATGCAGCAATTGCTCGTTTGTGGTGAGAACGTGATCCGACCTCGAAGCGCACCAAGTTCTGTATGTGTACTCCACAAGTCTGAGCTATACGGCTCTTGTAGTCAGAGCTGCTTTTCGATGCGGCAGAACATGCAAACTGTAGCAGCTTGCATTGTTTCTCTCACAGAAATAGACTGTGGTCAAGCTCGTCGTCACTCGCATTTCTGTGGTCAAACCAGCCGCTACTAAAGTTGGAGACAGACGTCACAGAAGAGCGAAGTCTCGTTGACAATGTCTGATTATTTAAATGAAATGAGCTGGTTTAAACATGGAGATGCAAGAAATATACACTAGTGCAGAACACAGGACCTTCTTCCTGTATTCACTTTCTTACTCCTGCCCCAGACACATCTGACCAATAAGCAGAGTGAACATTCTTGCATGGTTTGTAATGACGCATGTTGGTACACTTGGATTCTTCCAGGTGTGAAACGAACCGGAACCAAGGGGAAATCGCTCCAAGTTTATAAACTCATCAACTGATTCAGACCAAAGCAAACAAACTATAGGTGTGAAAACGCCCTTAGACACGTGCCTTTAGACATATTTTTACGTGTATGTTCTTAATTATGTTTATGTTAATTAACGCAAATATTATAAATGTATTAAAAATTTAAAATATTCAAATACTGTCATAAACTTAAACATTATAACTGACTTTTATGACAGCTACAGACAGGACAACATCTGGTTGACATGCACAACAACTGTCAAACGACAAGGAGAGATTTAAAGAAATGCCAATAACCCAGAGCACGTTTCTCTCCCATCCCGGAATGCTATGTGGACTAGCCAGACCCTCCTCCGCAGCGTGTGTAGGATGGTCTGAAGCAAAGCGAGACTATCCAGTGCCTGACGCCACCTGCTCTCGGCTATTCCAAATATGGGCAAAGTAGTCTTGCATTGCCAGGCCTTACTCCACAGCACTGTGGAGTAAGGCCTGGCCCCTCTACACATACACACCTGAATAGGAGAAAAAAATGGTCTGTGTTGTTTGCATTTCTTTAAACCAATCACAATTGTCTTGGGCGGAACAAACCTCCCGTCGCTGCACGTTGGATTTGGTGGAACATTTGCACCCTGCAAAAGAAAACGCCACATACAATATTAAATTAAGTTAACAAATACAGTAACGTGAGCTATTTAAATTATCTGGATACATGGTTAAACGTAAACGTAAACATATTCTTTGTAAATCTTTATAATCATTCCCCGAAAGAAACAAGCAGGCCTGCCTTGTTGCATGATCCGAATTTTCTTCAAAACTTGCCATTTTCAGTGTGTAGCTTGCTAGCTCAAAGTTTGTAGTGGTTTCCCGAAACAAACCAAGTTTTGCAAGGCGAGGGACATCTGCCTTTTGGTGATTATCCAGTAAATTAACTTTTGTCGATACAGACTACGGGCAAAGAGGTGGAGCGTGGATGGAGCTGAGGTGGGGGAATGAAGCCTACCATCTATCCTTTCTGTTGCAAACAGAGATGGTGGCTACTGTTTCTTTCCTTCTCTTAAGCTCTATCCAGTATCTTTCCTTTCACTCAATGAATACCTGTCTCTGGATTAATTTTACAAACCATTAAAATCTTGAAAATAGTGCCAGTTGCACAGCTCCACCCATGAATTACAAACACTTAAAAGGTTGAAAATGGGGTGCCACTTTATTTTAAGGTACACTAATACTGTAAGACATAATAAGCCATACTTTGTATCAAATTAGACCAAAACAAATAATGTGGTCTTCATTAGACAGTAAACAAACAGTTATACCTTAATTAAACCAGACACCTAAATTATGCTGTAATTAGAGACCGCATATAATGCCATACTATACCCAACATATACTTACATACACACTATTATACCAAATGACACACTACTCAGAAAAAAAATAGTTAATCCTAACACACAATTAGACATCATCTAAATACAATATGCCATATCAGATCCAAAATCTGCTACAGTTGCTATTCTACCCTTATTATCAGATAAGACACCACATTTAATGCTACCAACATGGGCCTATCATAGCTTAATTAGAAAACACAGGCTGTAATTAGTAGTAATTAGACATATTTAATGGTATTTATATCCTAGCCTTTATAATAGTCAGACAAAACATGTAGAACTCAGAGGACAATACATTTATCTGGCCTTTATTTTCGATTTCTTACAGTGTCATTTGTTGCTCACTGGAAAAAAACTACCGTAAACCAAAGTCAAGCCTCTTTGGGTTATATCTGGTCGCTTCTTCACACCCTCGTAGCCTGGATGTTCTCCGGAGTCCTGTGGAGTAAATAATCCATAGCCTATTACATGCTTCATCGATCCTCTACTCCAATACCAGTCAAGACATCAGACCATTTAATACGATGTCACTATCCGACTTCAGTAACATAGGCTATGGAAGCTGCCAGGACATTGCATTCCCGGTTAGACCCTTATTATTAGGTCATTTGCGACACATTACAACAGAACTGTACCATACACTAAAATGAAATCACATATCTAAAGTTAACCCAAAATACATATTAAAGCTGTAGGCCTATTGGTGTAACGACGGGTCATTGTTACTATATCTGTATTTAATAGTAAATAGTATTACTAGAAGAAAATGGCTTAAAGATGCAAAGATTTGCATGTATTAGTTCACGGCTTAAATAAACACATAGGCGTTATATCAGCTAAATTGGGCCACTTTTTGGTAAATCGTTTGGGCCAATAATACAATACCATATATGCCTTTTCCATGTGTTTTTATGATTAATAATGACTGTTTTTGATAATTTTGTGTTGCAATTATGTAATAAAATATAATTATTTAGGCCCTACAGTTCTTGAAACATCAGCTGTGCCAACTTTTTTTGCATGAGCAGTTTCAGGTAAAATGGGCCAGCTGTTTCAGGTACAATGGGCCAGTCAATCAATTTTAATTTTAAAACACAGTTGCTTATACAGCCACATAACATTTAAAACTGCATTAAACAAACACATTCATGTGCCATTAAAAAACATTTTGGGTGCAAACCCACATATTCAAATGTGCAATTAAAAAAAGTCCATTTTGGAACAGCATAGATCAGTGAACTGATGTCAGTGGTGTGTGTGTGTGTGTGTGTGTGTGTGTGTGTGTGTGTGTGTGTGTGTGTGTGTGTGTGTGTGTGTGTGTGAACAACACATTTAGAACGAAATGTGCAAATTACAAAAATTCACATTCAAAATTGATAACTGATATATTTGTGTGTGATAAAAACATTTTTCAAACACAGTCTTTGCAAATGAAACCATTGTCATCACAGACACCATTCTCTTCACCACAGCTCTCATGAAACCAGGCAGAACGTGGATCACATGTTACCCATTCCTCAGTAGCCTTAGGGTCATTTGGGTCACCATATTGGGTGTTGCAGACTTTGCAAGGTGATTTGCTTCTCTTGCCCTGCTTTTTTCCCCCTCCCTGTATTCATCTAAGGCCCCCTTCATCCTCTCCTCTTTCCACAGATTGTAGTTGTTTGGCCTTCCTTTCCCTCCCTGTTTTATCTTTGTATCCTTTCCTCTCTGGTCCTTGCTCCTCCTCTCTTTTCTCTCTTTCTGTCTCCTCTCATTTCCTCTGCATTCCTTTCTCCTCACCTGTTCTCTCACTTCCTGTCTCCTCTGCTTGTCTCCTCTCTCATCCTTCCTCCTCCTCTCACTTCCTCTCTCATCCTTCCTCCTCCTCTCACTTCCTCTCTCTTTCATTCTCCCTCTCTCCTCTTCTCTCGCTTCCTTCTCGTTTGCCATACTCACTGTAAATAAAATATCTACTACCATTATTACTGTTGGGGGGGTCATGGTGAGTGTGTGTGTGTGTGTGTGTGTGTGTGTGTGTGTACGCACGTACGTACACACACACACACACACACACACACACACACACACACACACACACACACACACACACACACACTCAAACACATGTGTATGTGTGTTTGTGAGTGGCACAGATGATGGCCCATTTTAGCTGAAACCATGTTGCCCATTTTACCTCAGTGGGTTAAGGTAAATTGGGCCGCCAAGAAAAACATAACTTTTTCAAAAAATATGTTCATATACCAAACTAACAACATTATTTCTGATTGATGCCATCAAGACAGATATTATACATATTTTTTTTATGTGCATGTTTGTTTTTTTATAGATTTATCATCCTTATAATAGTTTAGTTAGATTTGGTATGCCAGGCTACTTACCATGCAGCTTTCTGGTGCAGTCTTGATTTTAATTATTGCCCCGTCCACCATAGCAACCATAAACCAATCAAATCACCTGTTACTTGCAGTCATTGGCTCTAAATTCTGGGAATGCTGGGACCCCCAAACCTTAAATGGCCCATTTTACCTGATGGCCCATTTTACCTGATATCACCCTATGGTATTTTAACGTGCGTGTGATTGATTGTTTATTGCAGTTCACTGGAGTCTGGTATTTCACAGCGGGGACGCTAGGCTGTTCCACCTCGCCGTTCGCTTGTGAACGAGCAAATAGTGTGAATCTTTTTTATTTATTTTTAGATAATTTTTTGCCTTTGGCCTTTATTTTGACAGGACAGCTGAAGACATGAAAGGGGAGAGACAGTGGGAACGACATACAGCAAAGGGCTGCAGGTCAGAGTCGAACCAGGGCCTGCTGCGTTGAAGAGCAAACCTCTATATATGGGCGCCTGCTCTACCAACTGAGCTATCCAGGTACCCGGTGAATTTAATTAATGACTCAATAGTAACCACATATTTGTTAATTGGGCAGTATAATATAAGACTCATGCTGAGCTAATTGTAATAGTATATTAAAATCTGTCTGTGTCATGCCCCAAACCTACCTCTTCCGCTAAAAGAGCACATTGAACATGTGGGGGATTGGACCCCTGAAACTTGTGTGTTAATTGACCACTGCAGAGCACCGGTCAGAGAGCACAGAGTCATCAGTTTGGTTTAAACCTTTTACTTGCAGATTGGAAGTAGTACACATAGCATAGTTGTGCATATAAGCACAAAGAAAACAAATGCATGAATGTCTGTGAGTTGTTAGAGTATTACAGCAGCGAGCAAGCTAGCTAGTCTAGCCAGTTAGCTTAGGACCAAGTCTTAAATTAGTAATTACTGAAATGAGTCTTACCAGCATTATAGCAGCGCAATTAATTGGTGTAATTTCATACAAAGTATGACTTATTACCTCTTATTAGTGTAGGCCTACCGTAAAAAAAAGTGTGACCGAAAGTGGTGCCAGTTGCACAGCTTCACCCATGAATTACAAGCCCTGAAATAGTAGAGAACATCATGCGATTGGGTCACACCAGCTGCAACGCCAAATTAGGCTAGGGCTTTGCTTGGACCACACCCATCTTTGGCCTAGCCCTTCATTTTGATGTACACTACACACCTGTAAAGTTTTGTGAGTGCATATAGCACAGTTATCTGTCCAAGGCCTACTTTCTAACCCCCTACCCTTGGTTGGACCACACCCATCTTTGAACTCAGAACTCAAAATCTATCTGCAGACAGACAGAGAGACACCTGGCAATCTGCCTCTTTGGTAGTTCACATTAGAGTAGGCGTCTCCAGGACCAGGGGCGTAGCACAAAATTCTGGCCCCCAGGCATCCACAGCTATTCATTCTAGCATATGTTTGGGCCCCCCTCACATGAGGGCCCTGGGTACTCAGTCCCCTTTCCCCCTCCAGTCCGACGCCCCTGTCCAGGACCACATCTTGCCATGATGACACACAATGTGAAAACAATACCATTGTCGCTGTCGCAGCTGGTAAAAATGTGGCCAGTTGCACAGATCCACTGATTAATACAGTAATGTTACTGCCAGTCAGTGACCTGTTAGTCACATATTTGGCCAACTAGTGTCACCATTTCTGCGTCACCTTTGAAATTCTTCAGGTTACTTAGCCGTTCATCTATTGTACCTTAACTAAATAACTAGGTTGCCATTTATGAGAACATCTTATAGCATGACTATAATTTTCACATTTATAGAGCTGTATGAATAAATATGAATACATCTGTATAACAAAATATCTAAACTGTAATGTACCAAAAATAAAGAAAAAAAAACACATGCCGTGGTGCGTCTCTGTGCGGCTTTAGCTGAGTATGGAAAAGACCTGCACACTTTACCACAGGTTTTGCGTTAGAGATTTTCGGATTTCATCCCTAGCAGACTAATACATTTATAATTCTACCTCTACTAAATCTATACGCCATAATCCTGCATATTTACACTATTCTACCTGGCCTAATCGGTTTTACATCATGGCTCTCTTTGTACGTTAGTGCACCCTTAATTGGATGAGAGCTGACGCGAAATTGTGTGAGAGCGGATTAGACTGTTTCCTTATAACAGGTCAGCCGATCTTGCGATTATGCAACTTGACAGACATCAATTAAGCTAATCATATCACGTGGAGGATTATTCCACATATTTATACAACACCAACCACATGCCAATGCCTCACTCAGACAGCTAACGTGGAAAGAAGACAGAAGTCCATTAATGACGTAGAAAAATATGTCCTTCAACCATATGTTTTTATCTGCTGTCAATATTATATTTTTGTTTGTTTTTGTCGTATTTTATTCCCTAAATGCTCTACATGTGTCCCTTTTGAATTTGACAATGGATTGTTTCATCCATTTCTTCCACATGAGGGTATATAAACACAGTAATGTGCGTCTGCCCTGGGCTGATTCGTGATGGGTCAGTGATGGAGTGGCTGGTTCAACAAGCTGTAAATTCTTCATAGAAAGGCCTGGGGAAAGGTCAAAAGTCAGGTCTGCACCATCACAGATCAAAGCCATTTATTTAGCTTCACTGTGGACAATGGGACAGAAATAGTAAGACAGAAATGTATGTTTGGGAGTGTATCTTCTTCTGTATTTGTTGTACCTGATTTTATCGAGGTAAGACTCATGGTTTTGGTTAAGGGAAGGCAAGTTTATGCATATAGTTTTGATGAATGTCAGGACTGACAAATGCAGAGCTGCAAACCATTTGTTGATTAATAGATTTATCAGCAACAATATTGATAACCAATTAATCGTTGTAATGTAATGTAATGTAATTTTTGTAATGTAATTTCCTGTCATTTTACAGATCAAACAATTATTTTATTAATCAAAAAAATATTCAGGAGATTAATCAATGATGAAACTAATCATTTGTTGCACCCCTTAAGGAATGAATGCAGTTTAAAAACAAATGTGTGTGGTTGTGGAGGATTAGCTCATGTGGTTTTGATCACACCTGCACAGTTGGTATATTCCTCCCATTTATGTTTCTTTTTAACTTATCTGCTGAAATAAAAAAGACTCAACCAAATTAGGTAAAATAATAGTCAACTTTAATGTTTCTTTGACAAACACGACAAAGCATTGTAAATGGAAAAAGGGCTGTCAGAGGCCTGGGGGGACATTAGGACTGAGGAATAGGAATGGTGGGAATAGGAATAGGAATAGGAATAGGAATGGTGGGAAGCCACACTGTATATATCTTTCACAAGTCTTAATATTGTCTACAGAGGTTAAGGGGCAGCAGAGAAAGATGGAGAGTTAGGAGCAATGAAAGCAGAGGGGAGTGACAGAAAGGAGTAATGATGGGCCCATTGAAGGGAAAGGTTAGTCCACAGTTCTGCCCTGCAGCATACATCAGAGGTGTGGTGTGAGAAATATGTGAACGAGAAAGTGAATAATAGAATACAAGGAAGAATAATAAAGTGGGATAGCAGTTGCTATGCCAACGCTGGAGTATACAGATGAGTCCTCACTCCACCTGATCTATCTCTCTCGTCTCCCTCCTAGTTTAAAGCCACATAAAAGCTTGACTACAGGAAAACATATACAGGATACTGTATAAATCACATAAAACATCTGAGTGACACAACAGGTGAGAGAGAGTAATGTTGTGTATCGGGTGGAAAATAAGAGATGCAGAGGAAATTTGAGAATTTAGACAAGGAGGCTCAGAAGTGAAAGGAGAGAGGGATTGATTCGATTCTGACCAAAAGGACAAAAGACCCCCCCCCCCCCATCCTCCCACACACACACACACACACACACACACACACACACACACACACACACCAGCAACTACATGTTTTTCTTCCAATTGTGAAGGATTTTGCACTCTAACACTTGCTCATATTTGCACTTTGCTACTTCCTGCAAAGCCATGCCTAACTTTTTTCATTTTGTTTTATTGACTTAATATATTTTAATTCAATGTGTATGTATTTACTGTGAGCCCTGTCCTTATTTGAGCCACATCAAAGACAAATTTTCATTGCCTTATGATGGAAAACAATTATTTTTTCACTCATTCTAATAACCTTGGTCAATTCCTGGAAAAGTTTGGAAAAAATTCTGGAAAATTCCCGTAAATCTTTCCATCAGTTGTATGCCTCCGCCAACCAAGTTGCAGTTTACACCCATGTCTGTCCAGACTCATATAATGTACAGTATGTAGTGAAGACTTCAGATGAATTTAATATAAGGTATTAAGTGTATTTTGTGGCGAAATGAAAGTTATCACTATATTGACATGTATGATTCCAGTAAATTCTTGGAAAAATTCTGGTTATATTCCAGAAAATTCCCTAATAAATTCCAGAAAATTCTGGGGGAAATTGAAGGTTCAAGGGCCAAGGTTTAAAAGTGACAGTCCGCTATGGGTCACCATTTCTTTCAAACCTTTTCACATTTGCCATTATGTATCTGGCTCCTCTTAAAGCGTAACTCGCGCCAAAATGCAACCTAGGGTCTTTTTGTGAATGTACCAGAGTCAAACATTTGTTTAAAAGCATATTTAGGAAGGAATTGCCACTTTTAAGATTTACCGTGTTTTTGTTTTTCGGTCAAATGGCCTTTTGAATAGGAGTACTAGGGGCACTTTTATGCTAGCCTCAAAATAGCTATTATATCAGCACAACATGAAACTTTGCTTGAAGTATGACCAAGGTCTCTACACCTTAACGAAAGCATTGACAACATTGTTTGTGTACACAGAGTTTACTAAAAAGAAAGGTTCTGAGCAACTCACTGTAGCTGTTGTTCTTCCGGTCGCCATCTATCGAGCCAGTCAAAAATAGTATTATAGGAGGAGAGTAAAGATGGAAAGCTCCAAAAGCTTAGTTCCATATAAATGCACGGATATTTCGTTGTTTTGTCGTTAGTGAAACCCAATATTGACATTGTAGTTGAAAAAGGAGCCTCATATAAGAATGACATTTCCTCCTATGGAGTCCGTTCATTCGCATTCAGAGATCGCCTATTTTTGACTGGGAAAATGGCGGATAGTGTAAACAACAACTGCTAACGTGAGTTGCTCAAAACCTTTCTTTTTAGTAAACTCTGGGTACACAGACAATGTTGTCAATGCTTTCGTTAAGGTGTAGAGCCCCTGGTGATACTTCAAGCAAAGTTTAATGTTGTGCCGAGCCTTCTTAGTGTTTTAAAAATAGCTATTTTGAGGCTACAAATGTAGTGGAGCAAAAAGTACAATATTTCCCTCTGAAATGTGGTAGTGTAGAAGCATAAAGTGGCATCAAATAGAAATGCCTGAGTAAATTATATTTATTGAGTACAATGCAAAATGTATATAATGTACTGAATAACATAACTGCTCTCTGACTGAAGTACAAGGTGAGTCAATGAAGAAAAGTAAATGGAGAAGCTGTTTTTTCTCTTTTTTTCTCTTTCTCTTTCTCAAAATCAGACACCTGTTGTTGATCAGATTTATGATACATGTCAGAGAGATGATGAGTCAGTGCATTGCATAGCTGCATGACTCTTCTTAATAGACCACTAGACTGGCCCCACTCTATCACAGATGCTCTAATCACTGCCCTACACCGGCTCCATTGTATCCTAATGGCTCAGATTGCATTAGGGGCCTGGAAGCTGTGCGGGCTAACCCACAGCCTAAAACCGACCACTATATGCAGATGGATCTCTGCACAGCAAACAGCACTCTGATCTGACTGCCTGAGAAGAGAGACTAATCAAATACAGAGAGCGGGAGAGACTACAGGGGGTAAAAGATACAGTGGAGGAGGGGGTGTGGGGGAGCTCGCAGAAAGCTGTGGGTAATGCGTCTGCTCTCCCATTTAAGTGGCAAGCAAGCAGCGCAGAACATCTCGCCTCAAACAACTATGCCCTTTTAATGAAAGGACTGACACACATGCAGGCATACACACACACACACACACACACACACACACACACACACACACACACACACACACACACAGACACACACACTCACAACGCATATTGACACAGCTTTATGAGACTTAATGTCAGAAAATTGTATCAAACACCAAACAAAATGCTCACTGCTCCATATCAGGTCTTACGATATAAGCTATTATGTGGAAGTAGAGTATGTATGAAGAGCTAATTTGTTATGAGTGCTGCTTACACATGTCATTTTACTAATATTTGGAAGTGTGAGTGTGTGAGTTCAGAGGCTAACTACAGTTTCACAGTGTCAGCATGATAGCAAAGTGTATGCTGTGGTGGTGCTGATGTACTGGATGTGTGTTTGTGTCAGCTCTCTGCTGACCAAAAGACGCTAGTCAGCAGACTAGTGACACTACCGGATTTCCACTCATACACACTTTTCCTGTCACTTTAATATTCAGGTCTCCCCCCCCTCTGTGAGGTTTCATGAGTGCCCAGCTGAACCATCTGCTTGTCCTGGTTCAGCTGCTCTGGAGCAACTTCTAGTTTGATATCCAGCCTGATGCCCTCAAGAGTGTGCAAGAGTATTTTGATGTGCTGTTCTGCTGCTTCTCCAGGTTGTGTTGCCCCAGATGCCAAAAGAGCCCAACAGGGATTCTCTGTGACAAAGACTGACGTTGGAGACCAACACTAGCCTGTTAATCATGGTGAATTGCCATTTATATTCACTTCATCATTATATATACTGTTTTGCCTTTATCAATGAGTTGCAAGTGACATATCTGTCTAGATGGCTTCATTTTCAGTGGACACAGAAGCTGTGATAGTGGTTGCGAGTAAGAGTTAAACCAATCAAAATTGTCTTGTCTCCCTTATTATCTCTCTACTGTCAAATCTCTAATAAAGGCATATAAAACAATGTAACCAAAAGGCTAGCTACATTCAGAAAAATGTCAACAAGCATGTGGGAGATTAGCTCAGCTGTACAAGTTGTTGTAAGTCCACACAAAGAGATAACACCTCTTTAAGTTAAAGAAATGCAACCAACCCAGAGCGTTTATTTTTCTCCTATCCCAGAATGTATGTGTGGTGGAGCCAGACCTTACCCCATAACGCTGTGGAGATGGGTCTGGTAATGCGAGACTAACAGGGGAGGGAGAAATTGGGATTGACATGAAACAAAGCTCCTCAGCCAGACTCAAACCATGGATGTTGCGGTTCATGGTTGGGCCCTTAAGCCCCTAGGCTAGCTAACTAGCTGTGAAGGAAGATGCCGTACCCATTTGCAATCCCGCCTACTTAACTTTGGATTGGTGGATTGTTACTCTAAATGACTGAAATAGTCATTAATGAGCACAACACCAGACCGATTTAAATCCCTCAACAAATCTGAGATGTGCACAGCAATTCAAAAGACTACTCTAGGCTACCCTTACCCTTCTGAACCTTACCACTGATCAACTGCAATAAACTGTGGTTGTTCCCCTAGCCAACACCACCCTCTCTTCTGTTGATAGTGATGGTATGAGAATTCTGTGGCCTCTTCTGCGTCATCATGGTTCTGAGAGGCCCTGTCAAATGTAGGCCTCTCTTAATGTATAGGTAGCAGGGAGTCAAGGTCTCAAGCCTTTTGACAAAAGGAATGCTGTATCATATGCTGTGTCACCCTTGATTGAAGAGGCAATCAGCTAAGTATGTCTGCAAGCGTATGCAGCTGTCCTGATACTAACATTTAAAAGTGTTCAGAAGCTAATTACAGTTTCAAAGTGTCAGCATGATAGTAAAGTTTAAGCGGGTTGGTGTATGTGTATGTATGTGTGTGTGTGTGTGTGTGTGTGTGTGTGTGTGTGTGTGTGTGTGTGTGTGTGTGTGTGTGTGTGTGTGTGTGTGTGTGTGACTGTGACTGCAGTCTTCCCAAACAGCTGTCTCCTATCTCTCAACTAAGTGGCATGGCCTGATTCCTGCTAGAGACACTGTATTCCTTAAAAAAAATACCATTGTACAGTAAAGTTAATTTTACTAGATCTAATGTACTGTGCCATCATGGTGGTAACCAAATTACCATGCCACTGTATTTTCATGGTGCTACTGTACAATCATTGTAGTGTCTAGATTTCCATTCCGTAGTAGGCTACTACTAATTATTGTAGCATTATGGAAGCACTAGCTTTGTGCTACTAGGCCTATATAATACCATGTGTAAAATAACCACCATTACTGTACATGTAGTTTCCAAATTTAAGCATAACACAAACACCTTAAATGTTAAATGTCAATATGATTAAAGTTAAATCGAAACGACCAACCATTCAAGTATTTGTTGCAAGTAAAAAGACATCACAACATAAAAAAAACATAGAACCATTAAAAATACCAGAGAAATAAGTAGATTTCCTTAATGTAGTAAAAGTATAGTGTCAAACTAAAACAAACCAGCAGCTTCTCAGTATCTTAGTCAGAGATGAAGTTCTTCCTCATTACCAAACTTGTCTCTCTGCCTTTCTGACTTCAGCCTCCACACAAGCCACTTTTCTAGTTGTGTAACGTGAGAAAGGAATAAATGAAAGACACTTTAGTCCTCACACAAGAACCGATGGCATGGTTCTCATTTTGACTACTTGTTGTTATACACTTTGCATTGTACCATTCTACTTTTGCAGTCATTGGACAGCATCCATTTACTTTGACTAATCCTTAGGTCTGAAAAGTCAACCAGGTTAAGGGCCACATACCAATACCCAACAAGGCTACGAGTCCACAGCCATGCTAGAAGCGCTGTGAGGCTGTATTTAGGCACAGTGGTGCTTTGAGCTAAATACTAACCTCAGCATGCTAACAGTCTATGCATGCTAACAATGACAATGCTAACATAGTGATGCTAAGCAGGTGTAATATTCACTATCTTAGTTTAGTATGTTAGCATGCTCATATTTGCACAAAACACAATGTACAGCTGAGGATGATGCAAATGTCATTAGTATTGGACACATTAAAATTGTGATCTAATGATGGTGCTATATGACAAGTCAAAAGTTAACCAAAGTTACAATTGATTCTGAGGGGACCAAGAATATCTGTATACGATTAAATGCCGATAGTCGTTGAGGTTTACTAAAAACCACAAATGTCGACCTCATGATGGCGCCAGAGGAAAAGTCAAGAGATCTTCCAAGTCTGTAGGATACATTGTCTGTGCACCATTGTGTATCTGTACCAACATGTGTGCCTATCAGTCAGGTCAGTGTTGAGATTTGTTTTACAGAAAAAGTGCTGGTGGTACCACAGGAGAAGCCAGGGGATCACCAAAGTATTCAGGAGTCCTCCTCTTGGTATCATAAATGTGTGTACAAACTTTCATGGCAATTCATCAAATAATTGTTGAAATTTTTCCATCTGGACCAAAGTGGTGGACTTACCGACTGACCAACATTATTAGGTTTGTAATATTTGTGTGACACTTTTCTAAAGCATTAGGCTTCATAGTTCTTGGCAGCCCAAATCCATCTAAACAAAAGGTCAAAGTAAAAGCTATTAGACTATATAAAGCTAAACTATGACATTAGTCATAGTTTAGCTGGTACAACAACATATGGGTATATTGGTACACTTCCAGAGTTTATTATGAATAATTGTATTATGAATGTATACAATTATACACATACTGTTTATGTAGCCTATAAGTAACATTCTATGTTTTTAATGCCATAGTATCATTTAAGTACAATCCCACTATGTACCATTTATTCAATGACCAACACCACTGCAAAATTCTATTCCATATGGACACATCCTCCGACAGTGACTGTTAGATTATTGCACCATGGTAATTTTGTAAGATGGCAGTAACATTGTCAATTCTAGAGTGTCTGTGCATTACCCCTTTACATTATTTTATACCAAGGCAGTACAACTGTGTCATTTTTATGACCTGTACCTGAATTGTATGGCCTGTAAACTGAATACACCAACCATTTCCCTCACAGTACCATGGTCCTTTTCTAGGGCCCCTCTTTTCCTTTCTGATGCTTCATGGACTTGAGGCTCCATCCCTCGTCTCACCTTTGATGAGCATTTCTCTCCCAACTCAGCCTTTATGCATTCCCTCCTTCCCCTCCCTCATTTATTTCCACTGTAGAGCATCGATTGGCTCATTTAAGCCCCACGGTCTGGACTAATATTTCACTTTATGCAGCCCCGTTCCACTCGTCCATCCTTCAATCAGTCGTGCTTTACTCCTCTCCCTCTATTAGTCCAACCCTCCCACCATCCAAATACTTGACATGTATCACATCCCTGCTTACTATCACTACCCTATTGGGCTATTGTTCATTTGTTTATTTTTATATATCTCTATATGCACGTTTACTGTGTGCAAGGATAAAGTTGAATTGAATATACACTACTATACTAATGCTAAAATGCTACTAAAATGCCCTCCTCGCCTTTAACGGTCTATACTTAAAAGTAGAGGAACATAAATACACTCAGACTTACACTGCCAGAAAATGAAAGCAAAAGGACCAAAATATTGGTATTGAATAATTATGTAATTAATGTAAGGAGCCCACACAATATAATGTGCTAGTTAATGGATAAAATAAATGTCAGCGCTGCACAGATCTTGAAAAGTAAATCTAACCACAGATTTTTCAAGCATCCACAATGAATATTTCCTGGGGCTGCTTTCATGTAGCCTTTTTCCACATGCGTTCACACATGCACACAGCCTCCTGCCCTAAGGTGAGGACATGTTTCCATCTGCTGATCCTTTGGAGCATTGCAATAGGCTCTGCGGCTTTTTGGAGTAAACACTGGATCAAAACGCCACCCTGAGGAAAAGAGTCCGTGCTCTAATAATTAGATGCTCATACTCACACTTTCAGCCTAGAAAATCTATTTCCAATCATTGTTTATGAATAAATGTAATCCAAAGCTACATCTTGGATGAGGAGTCAGAAGCAGAGTCACTGCTAGACATTTTTAGTCCCCTCAACAGTAGCTCTGACACAATAAACATCTATAATCCCCCCCAAAATGTCAATGCCAGTATAATTCAGACAACTCAACCCCCAGGTGAAGAAATAATTATGTGATAAATATAACAGACTTTGATAAGAAAATACCAGACACACATAACTCCACTGAAACAATGCTACTCATTTTATTTCTTTTAACTTTCCAAACTTCATTGGTAAAAAAACAGCATATTCCATCGCAGTTTATTTAAAACATCAGGAAAAAAATATATAGAAAAGCAATTGTAGATGATTTACAAAATATATACATTAAACTTATACATATACATACACACAGACATATATACAGCTTTATACTAAAACATCCATTTTTGCATACAGTGGGGTCCAAAAGTCTGAGTCCACTACCAGAACTGTACATTTTAATAATCAAAACAAATACAAATATTTTTGTAGAGTGCTGTAACTTGACAACGGACTTTCTGTCTATTGTTTTTAAGCCAGAGTCTTAAATCTTTAAGGGTCAAACAATAGCACACATTACTGCTGAAGACAGTAACAAAGTCCTCAATTAAAACTTGAACTTTAGGGCTGCGGTAAGAGAGATAACTACACACTGACCAGAGAGAGGTGCCACTCTACTGATGCATATCATCACTTCAAGCTAACCCTTCATTTTTGATCAAAACAAGGGCTCTGTACAATCATCAAAGTGCACACAAAACAGTTTGAAGTATCATGGAGTGCTGACTTGCATGGCTTTCCCTCTGTAGTTACCTGACTTTAAACACAAACATCTGTGAGAGACAAAAACTGTGCTCTTAAAAAGGTGTGCTTGGATAATGTGGATTCTTAAAACATTTTAAAAAAGCAACTAATAATTAATTTCCCTTACTGCATTAATAATACAATTAATAAAAAACAGTATGCATTATTTCGAGCAATAAAATACTTGACTTAACATTTCTGTTATAAAGGTCGATGAGTTTCTGGAACTGTACTCAGGCTTTTGGATCCCAGTGTAACATCTGTGTGTCCATGTATTTGTATATACCTGATGTATATATTGCACCAGCCATCTACACATAACCAAATCAAGAACAGAATACACACTCTACTTAGACAACAAAACTCTACTCACTCGGCAGTTCTCAAACTGGCCATGCAAGAGAAGCTAAAAGCCTTTTCATATCTAGATGTAAAAAACAAAAACAAACAATATGCAGGCAGTCTGCAGGCAGGACAGTTAAGACTGTCCTGCCTGACTGACTTGCTAGCATGGCCAGCTACCGATGAACTTTTTTGCCAGAAGTGAAGAAAAAAGGAGACATACTCAAAAACACACAAGCAATAACACAAATATTGTACTTCTTGGAGGTCATGACATCAGTAATTCTATATAAAAGCACAGAGAAATGATGGGACTGACCAAAGGGTTGGTCTGACCTATGCTATGCTGATGGTAGCTATGAAACCATGGTAGCATATGGATGGATGGACAGGTGTATACTAAGTTTAAATTTTACTCAGAAAGGGGCCTGATCGAAGGCTTTAGGAGCTAAAGCCTCAAATGTGAAACAGTGAACGATTGGTTAGCCACTGATCAGACTAAAAGTTGGCATTGATGTTCTCCTTATGTACAGTGAAAGCTAGGACTGTGCTGAGCAGGGACTAACTTCCAATTTTCATGACATCTTTTTAGGGCGAGTGCAATTTTCCAAAATCAAGATTCCTGCTGAGAGCGTCCCATCATTTCTGCTCGCTGTTCTTAAAGCAGCTGCTTGTATTTCCATGCAGCGTCACGTAGGGAGCAGAAAATAAGCACTTCATGTCAAAGGACTTAAACTCTAAATTAAAGTAATCACAATTACAAACACTGCTGCAATGACGGGTCATATTAGGTTGAATGCCAATTAGTAGCACTTGTCAGCTACTTAAGCTCTCAAGGAAAAATTAGAAAACAAACAGCATTCTAAAGAGGCCAAATCACCTGGGTCCAAAATGCAATTGCAATAGTCACAGAACCTGCAAAAATGAGTTTAAATATAAAGTAGAACAGTGGACAAAAAAAAAAAAAAAATGCAACATATGCCAAAAATTACAAGACAAGATAAAAACTAAAATTACAACTTCAAACCAACCCACAGGTATAAAAAGACAAAAAAATGACAAACTAATACAACCCAGAGTTATAGCAGTGTTTACTATGGTGATTTACAGACTTCAAATCAAATTCCTTTTTCATGTAGTGTTTACATTATTCTGTACACCCCGTGGATCTCTCCATAGCTCTGTCGGTCTATGTGACACCACTCACCCTTCAGGATTTGCCCTTGCATTGTTCCTCTCCTTTATTCTGTCCCTTTCCATCACTCTTCCTCGGCAGCCATGTTCCATCAGAAGATAAAGTTCTGCCTGCTGGCTACGCATTGTTTGATTGTCCTTTCCTTCACATCCACTTTTTCAATCTGCCTTGTGCTTTTCTCCCTCCATATATTTCTATTAACCACTTAAAAAAAAAGATATTTTGCTGATTTAAATCCAGCTCTGTGTCATTGCAGTGTTCATCTGAACACACAGAACAGAGCTTGTTTAAATCAGAAAAAGATCCCTTTAATAATAATAATAATAATGTACCTCTGCACCATTCTATGCCTCCTCTTGCTTGAACTCCATTGCTCCTCCGTTTCTACTGCTGCCATATCCCACAGGAACACCCGTTCCATTTTTCCCCTCCCCTGACTCAAAGCTCTTCTCTTCCAGCGGCTTGCCAATCCAAGCACCGTAACCGTGGCTGCTGAGAGCTCGGAAAAACTGCTGCTTGGCTAGCTGGAAGGACATGGCCGACATCTTAGCCTGAGAGTAGGAGGGCAGGCTCAGGAGGTCAACGCGGCCACACCGCTGGCACAGAGAGCGGAACAGACCGAACAGGTTGGACTTGGACACCCTGGACACACTCAGTTTGTTCCTAGAGGGAAGGCATTAGAGGGCTGCTTAGTTAGTGCTCATTATACAAGGAAAAACATCACAGCCTGGCAAGCTGGCATGACAACATTTCCTATGATCATGCAGTGTTTCCTACTTAGATTACTTAACTGCCTGCTGCTGCTGTTTCAGGCAATTTAATCAAAACTTCAATTAAGCTTGTGGTTACTTGTCAGTTTTTACTGAGTACAACAGAGCACTTGAGATGATTAAAAAGTGCTTGATTGATCTTCAAATAATTTTTCTGGAATCAAATTCCAGTGTTGTCTCTTCACAATCATATCGTCGGGAAAAGAACTGTCTTGAAGGTGTTGTGGGTTAATACACTTGTTAGCCACTGGAGAAAGACAAAAACACTCAAGAGCAGCACTACAATCCTTAAAAAGGGAAAAGTTGCCAATTTTACATCCTGCTTTGTGTCAAAAAACTGCCGGATGACTGCATGTTCTGCCCGTGCTGCAGTGACACAAAGCTGGTTGAAAATCTGCAAAGTAAGCCTTCAAATAATAAGTTGTAAAAGTGAACAATACAAGACTAAAAAACCAAAACAATCCAAAGCTATTAATAAACAATGTGTGTTGCCATCAGGAGTGACAGGATTTGGTTTAGTTACATACCCATCCAGTTTGCCTTTGGTCCCATCCAGCACCTCTACACTGTGCTGGTCTGGAAAGCTCCAGTTGACACTGGACTCCTTGGTCTTGCCTGTGTGCCGCGTGGAGTCGTACACACTCACCCTGCCCACCTACAGTCCAACCAGGTGGTGAGGGGGAAGTCAAGGGGAGAGAGAGCATATTTTGTTAAATCAGGCTAATTTAGTCCTATAGTGTGAGTCAGCAATTCGAACAGAGCATGTACAATTAGTTGTGTAACGCATGTGTCAGTGTGACAGCTGGGACGATTTGGAACGGTTGATTCAACCAATTTCACTGATGTGTAAATGAAAGCCAAAAACGGGCTAAAACAAGGAACAAGCGGAATTGTGCTCAACTGCCAGCTAGACTACTGTATTTCTCAGACATTTTGCCCGGCGGTATCAGAATGACCTTCCTGCTTTTTGTTAATTGACGGATGAGCTAAATTTAAAGACGATGAGCAATGACGAAACAGTTGTGCAGGCACAAATAAGGGTGTTGGCAGCTTAATTAATAACATTTTTGAGAATGAGTTCAGTACTCCTGATTAATGTCCACATTTAACATTGTCAAAAACTTGTGCAGTTACCTCTGGGTGATTTAGCATGAAGGGAGGAGGGAGACTTTGGGTGAATGCTTCACCATCTCTGGCCAGCCGACAGCAAACAGCACGTGTGAGGTGCCCGTGGCTGTACAGATAGCCTGACGGATCAGAACAAGAAAGTCACGTTGTAGAACAGATATTTGAGACAAGAAGCAACGTAAAAGTTGGAACGTGATGTCTCATGAATATATTCAAAAACAACAGTATGTTTTACCAAGCGTGATGGACTTCAGGTAGACGGGATGCAAGAAATGGGAGAGCAGTGCCCCCTGCAGACCCAACACGTTCCAGCGCAGAATCTTATCGCTGCAGCTCATGGTTCGCAGCCTCTCACCGTGCTGGATGCCGTCCCAGGTAGGGACAATGGCACTTGACTCCACTGGGATGGTGCCTTCGCCTGGCACAACACACACAAACGCACAGTCACAGGTCTTGCTTACGGACCAGTGAGTGGACTGTGCACTGATACATAATTGTAAAAACAGATGTGCGTCCATCTAATCTCTCACCATTCTCCACTTTGGTGCGGAGCTTGCCCTGCTTAGCATTCTCAAACAGAGGCTGATGGCCCTCGACATCGTCCCCTGATTCACTGCATGACTTGTCAAATAGAGCACCATCCCCACAAGGTGCCGTGCTATGGATAACAGAGTAACAGGACATAAGGTATTGATATGATACACACGAAAATGACACGCAGCCTAAAAGAGGAGAAGACAACATTGATCCAAACATGACACACTAATGCATCTGAGTGATGGACATGACAGGAATAAAAGAGGAGAGCATGGGGGAGGTTAGAACAAGGAGAAAGAAAACAACCAACACTCCCACCTGATGTAAAGGTGAAAGGTGATGTCAGATTTGATTTTCAGTTTGTCTTTCTCCGCTTGGTCAAATATACTGTCGTCTGTGCCATCATAGTGCTTAAGCAGCTCAATGTACAGAAACCTGAGAAGAAAGGAGACAGTGAGTTAAGACTTATAAATAATGTACTGCAGACTGGGTCTTGGAGAAGAGCAGGGTATTTTCACAATAGGGAGAGAAACACTGATAAAGAGCAAGATTTTTTTTTCTACCGAACAAATCCCCTTCTGGAGATGATTTCAGCGTGGCAATCATTAACAGTGTCCCCTTTAAGGCTCAGTTCCTCCCCTTTAACACAGCGATTTCCTGACAGAAAAAAAACAAGACACATTCAATGTCAAAGTATACAAAAATGCAACTCCTCTTGGTTCTGCAGTGACATAGTTCTGTTCCAGCTTTCTGACAGTACATGCCTCAGAGCACAGAAATCCATAAAACTTCTTCACATCATGGAAAAATGCCAATGTAACGTATTACGTTGCAACACAATTGCTTATACCTATGGGCCGTTATTACCAACTCCCTTTGCTTCATAGGATATGCTAAAGTTAATGGGTATACCAGTTCCCAGGCTGACAACAGTCCCCAGGCCCTCCCCCCTCCTCATGACGATGGTGGCCAAAATCTTGCGTCCCAGAAGGCTGTGCTGGATACGTGTGGTCAGGGCGTTGAAACGCTGGTGACTCAACATTGCTATCTGGTCATGCAAAGTGCTGCCACTCACTGGAAGCTAGAGAGAGGGATGTATATAGGACAGGGAAAATAGAAAAGGAAATCAGGATTATTTAACATTCTGACAATCCAATGATACATCTCAGAAAAGAATACTATAGTAAATTATTAAGGCTTTCCAAACATATCTAAGGCTGCCTGAGAATATAATAAAACATGTGTGGCCAGATAATGTGTAATGTTTGTATGCTAATACAAATTTGACTCTTCCTATAGCTGCTAGAAAGCTAAAGCCTTCCAGTGAAGAGAATCGATTCAGTTACTGTGAAGCAACACGTGTGTGGAGTTATAGACTCCAGTTTACTTTAATTGGTTATGTTTTAACTGAGGTTACATGTTATATATGTGTGCCTATGTTGTTATTTTGTCAGTGAATCAGATTAAGTTAAGTGAGGTGCTTAGTCAATTATATGCAGATGTGAACTGTAATTCCATGATGTCCTGCCTTATCCTCATGTTGAACCAGAGAAGGCTCATGTTTCATGACAGAAAATGTGAACCATTGAAAAGTCAGTACCTCAGCTGGGATAAGCTCCCCAGTGCGGGCTGCCCTCTCAGCCTCTCCAATCAGAACCCGTAGAGCAGCATCTGCTGCTTCCTGTTTTCCCTGCTTCTTGTTGGATGCACATACTGGCGGGAACCAGCGTCCGCCCAGCTTGGCCTGGTAGGTGAACCTGAGCATGGACAAAGAGGAATCGGAGGAGGATTTGACAGGGTTTTCTCACTCACTTTTAGAACAAAAGGATCCCATGGAAATCCATGGCGAGAGAAACACAAACATCCATTCGAGCATTTTCTTTAGCATGTCAAGTGTTGCTAGAGAGAAATTAGTCAAAAGGGCCTTTATTAATGTTCCAAAACCTATTATACAATTATTTTTTTTTCTCAGGTACATAAATAACATTTTTCCAAGCACATGGTAACCTGGACAGTAAGAGATTTTGTTTTATCCAGTGTGCATGTGTTAAAAGTGTGCGTGTTTGTGCATTAATGCAGTTAACACATACTTAGGCTCATGTGGTGGCCCAGACTGGCCCACCAGTCGGATCTCAGCGGCAAAGCCCCGGGCTCTAGCATACTCCAGAAGACCCGACACGGCATTGTTGTTCAGGTGGTTAATAAGGTCTCCAACCCCTGCCTCGTGTGCTGCTCGTAACTCATCTGCAGTCAGAGGAGGCAAAGAGGGACATGTAGTCCCAGAACCACTGCCATCACTATCACTGGAGGAGCCCAGGGGCAACTGGGGCTGGAAAAGAGAGAAGGGAGAAAGAGTGGAAAATAGAGATGTGAACGATATTGAGCCAACAGCAGAAAACAACAGCAGAAAAGTGTGACAGTGGCAACAAAATAATTTCTTTCAGCCTGAGTGATCTGTTGTTTTTCTAAAGTCATTCCACTCATTTTGGGGATATGCAAAGCCCCTTTCTTTCCTCCCAAATGAACAACTCAAGTTATTCTTTGCTTCTCACTCCTCACCTTGTTGAGCTGCAGTCTCCCGTCAGCCATTAATTCTTTGACGGCCTCCTCTGCTGCCAGCTGGCGGGCTGCCTTCTTGCTTGGAGCTGAGGCCTCTGCAAACAGGCTCTCGCCGACCTTCACCCTGTACATGAACCTGAACACAGTGCAGAGAAGGTTAAGAAGGGAGGAAAGAGAGAAAGGAAGAGTTATTTTTTTGCAACTATGATCATTGATTATATCACACTTGCCTGACTTATCACACTTAAGCTGCAGACACACTGACCAGACGGCCGACCCTCAGCAGAAAAGGCAGTTGGACCTATCAGTCTCCCCGAGTTGGTCAAAATAGTGCCTCGGAACACACACAATACGTCTCCATAAAAGCTGGCGGCGCTAATCTGTAATAGCTGATTGGACGAACACGTCACGTGGGTCTGGTTTCTCCGGAAATTCAAAGACAGACTGTCATCGCGGCTTGTTCAGAATACGATCTCATATTGTACTAAAATAGTTCACCGAAACGTATTTCTGAAAACATTTAAGCGAGAAATAGGCCATACAGTTGCTGAATCTGTCTTCATTTCAGATCAACAAAGGTCAGTTTAAAAGATTTGTCAGATTTTGAGAGACTCTAGTCACGCTCATTCCGCTCCCCATTTCCGGGTTAGCACTCCACCAATCAGATGGGTCATTTGATTCCGACTGCTGGCAGTGCCCGCCCCGCCGATTATACATGTCAAATCGGCCAAAATGAAGGCCGACGGCCCCTCGGACGGACGACGGCACGGAACACACCGAACAGACTCGAGTCACTGACCTCGCCAGGCTGTCCAACGGCCGATTATCGGCTTGGTGTGTCTCAGGCTTTAGATAAATGAGAAGATGCAACAGAGTAAAGCCTATGGTGTACTAGTAACGAAGACGGAAGAACGTGACCTGAAGAACACAAAAGTTTTTATTGTATCTACCAGATGGCTGCCTGAAGGTATAGATCATAAACAGAAAGAGTGGAAAATAGTGACTAGACAGTACTGTAGTCAGCTGACAAAGACACAGTACCATCTCTAAGTACAGATTGAACAGAAATAGCTGATCAACTACTTCCCTGAGGAGGAACTTGGGGGCGGGGGGGCTAAAGGAGCCAGTACCTTGGGTCATGTGGTGGGCCTGCCTGCCCAGTGATGATGAATTCAATGGGGTTACCGCTGCGCTGGCTGTACTCCATGAGGACAGACACCGGATTCTTCCCACCAGGCAGAGAGCGGGACAGTGGCTGGCGTGGTCCCTCCACTGTCCCCATCCCTTCCACACTAGTCCCAAAAATTCCCCCTGTGCCTTCAGCTGGCGCCTGGTAGACAGCAGAGGAGACAAATATATTTCAATTAAGGATGTTTTCTGGTGACTAAGTTTGAATAAAATTATTTGTCCCTGGTAGCGCTGCAAAATTATCACGAGCAAAATGTTGGCCTCCACAACATATAACTTAACTGACGTATATTGACTTTGCTGTTTACAGTGTCTGCTCTGATGCATTAAATGTAGTGCTCTCTTGTTGTCATGTTAAGTGCCTGACCAATCTCAGGTGTTTGAAGCAACATTTGGCAGTCTTTAGACGGCTGCTGTGGGCTTATTTCCAAACATTCATACAAAAACTTACACTGTTGTCTGGGAGTAGATCCATCACTTGGTCCACACTGGCAGTATTACCCTCGTTCCCGGTGCTTGACCCTCCCTGCATTTCTGCGATGAGAATGCGCAGGGTGGCCGCAGCAGCGTCTTTTTTTGCAACCTTCTTACTAGAAGCTTCTGCGACAGGAAACAGCCTCCCGTTGAGCATTACCTGCATACGAAATCTGACAAAAGGAGAGAAAATATACAGATGAGACACGGTGAATGTAAAGCCTAAATACACTGAAAAGGATACTGTATTTAATGTGGATTGGTCAATACCTGATCCACTTTGTAAGGTCAGTATTGGCCCTGGTGCATCCCTAGCTAGGTTTCAACATTACAGAATGAATACACAGACAATGATCACAGACTAATTTACCCAATAAAACTTTACAGTGACAAACTTAGATTATGTGACGAACCTTGGGTCATGAGAGGGTCCAGACTGGTCGAGGAGCAGGAACTCACAGTTCTGGCCCAGATACTGGGCATACTCCATGAGGCCGCTGACGGGGTTCTTCAGCCTCACCTCCTGTAATTTGGCCCACAGGTTCTGGGGAGGTGGAGCAGCCAGTGACACAGCTATAGTTCCCACGGAGTTCACCTTCTCTGCTGCCAGTTTACCAGCATCTGTCTCTTTGCGAATGGCATTGAGGAATTCTGGGATGTCGTCAGTGGCCCACTGTCCTTCGTTGGTCTCTTCATCTTTGGATGAGGTAAGGAAGGCGGGCAGGAGGGAGGATTGGGACTTAAAGAGAAAAGCGGGTAAAGGGTTAAAATCAGGGTAGAACTCCAAGGCTGGTAACCTTAGCTGAATACATCAAGTAAAAAGACACCTCACATCTTCCAGGGACAATGCAGATTTTTTTCCTCTCAAAAGGAGTCGTTTGACAATTTGCATACAAAACCCTCACACGTCTGACCTGTAAAAATAAGGCTACTGCCGGTCCCATTAACTTTGCTTAGCATAAAAACTGAAAACTGCAATTGTATTTCCCAAAAAGTTGAACTATTCCTATTATCTTTGTAGAGGCTGTGCTGTAATATTCTGTGGGAAAAATTTGGATTACCTAGAAATTGTTGGCAGCCATGAAAGTTGAAATGATTCCGTTTTGTTATTTATAGTTATGTTTTAAAACACAATTCACATTGATGTATTTAATGTAATCACCTTAATACCATTAAATAAACACAAAAAACTGAAATTTTACCAACCGCTTCACTATGACTTTGCTCGGGCATCCAACCCTCTGGGAGCGGCAGTGGCTCGAGGCCTGGTATTGGTGGTAGTGGAGGCGACGGCAGAAAGACAGACCCTCCTCCCTTCTCATCTCTGGGTTCCTCCTTCATCCAATTCCCCTCAGCACGGTTGCTCTTTGCGGCTTTAATGCTCCTTTCCATCCTCTCTCTGCGGTGGGTGGAGAGTTCCCAGGTGGGGGGGTGAACTTCACTATTCTTAATTACTTCACCTTGCTTCTCCAGCGAGTAGAGGGTGGGATTAACCTGCTTCGCACTCCTAAGACCCAGATTCTTGGCTATTACAAGAGACGTTGCCTCCCCTGATGCCAGAAGGTACTGTAGAACTAGCTCCTTTTGTTCCGCCATTGTGGGAAGCGCAAGT
Source organism: Sander vitreus (assembly GCF_031162955.1). Classification (NCBI taxonomy): domain Eukaryota; kingdom Metazoa; phylum Chordata; class Actinopteri; order Perciformes; family Percidae; genus Sander; species Sander vitreus. The sequence continues at coordinate 14,178,073 of NC_135860.1, forward strand.
TCTGGATCCGGGGAGCTGGTAGTGCTGGGATGTTGCGTCTCCTGGTGAGGACCTTTCACTGGTGATTGGGATTCTTCAGAGTCAGATGACTCTGAAGAGGAGCAGTAAGATGAACTGGATTCTGTGTCAGAGTCCTCTTCTTTGCCTTGTCCCCTGCTTTCTGCTGTTTCTGTTTTTAGCTCAACCTTGGCTTCAGGAACTGGAGGGTGTCCTGAGCTGACACACAGATGGGAAGGTGGAATTTGTACTTTAGAGTTTTGATCTTCCTCGCCTCCGAGAGGATCTCTGTAAAGACTCCACTCGGGAGGGTGGAGTCCTTGCTTGGAGGCTTTCTGGGAGCGCTCCAAAGAATAGAGAGCCTTGTTGACTATCGTTTTAGGCAGACGCAGTTTTTTGGCTAAGAATTTTGCAGAGATACTCTCACTTGGTTTCAAAGCAGCCAAAGCCCTGTGAACCTGGTCCTGGATGTCAGAAGTGAGAGTGATGCTAACTTTAGTAAAGCTCAAATTTGCAGAGCTGCTGGATGCAGAATGTCTGGCAAACCTCTCTCTTACTCTGTTGGGCCTGTCTCGAAGGGACAAACTCTGAAAATTGTCACTCAGAGAGTCTGTTTGCACACGCTGTTGTCTGTTGGAGCTGTGGTTTGTACCTTGTAACTGGTTGTGATTTAGGTGTCGAGGACCTGGGGTGCCTTGCGTGGCTCCTGAGTATACAAAACTCTGATCTTGACTATGACCCCCTCTACCCCTTGGGCTGCTGTCAGGGTATGGATATCTATTGTACTCTGACTGGGGCTGGTATGAGGAACTAGCCTGCCTGTCAGGTACCGCTCCCACTCCCCCTCCACGTAAACTGGCTATGAACTGTGGTGCCTCAGAGCGATGTCCTCTCAGGAACTCGACCTGTTGGTACTGAAAGGAATTGGGACCAGGATAAGGATCGTGATTCTGATTATGCGAACTGTAAAGGGCCTCTGGTTTAGAAACCACTTTATTGTGCTTTGGTATGGGTGGAGCGGAGGGGGTGAGAGAAGGAGCTGGGGGCAGCTGTATGGGAACTACAGGACGGGCAGGGCTGTTGTAGTAACTTGGATATGGGCTCTGCTGTGGGTCAGCTCTAGGATAGAGTGAGGGTGGGCCAGGTCTGTAGTAATTCTCCTTGGCCTGGAAATCAGGTGGTGGATGTCTGTGGTAGTGTTCTTTGTATGGCCCTCTTCTACCTCTGCTCATAGCGCAGGGGTTGAGCCTGAAGGGGGCCGGTGAAGCTTGATGTGCAGCTTCTGTATAAGTGTACGTCCTCTTGCACAAACAGCAGACCCTGATGGAAAGTCAGGGCATGCCAATTGCAGCAGAGGACCTGAAATAAAAAAAAACAAAGGACAGTGTCAGGAGAATATTAAAAAGGAAAAATAAATGAGAGCAAGATGATCGAATGGTGTAAAAATGAGCAACAGCATGGAGGGCAAGAGAATCTGTTGTTCCAGCCAATAACACAAGTTTAGACCCTGCTGGAAAATCTCTAATCTTCGAGTGTCCTTGTTTAAGTCAATGAAACTATACCAGCTTCAAGGATGTGATCCTAAACTTTTGCCTTCTTGAAATGTAGTATACAATATACAGTGGACAATGAAATATCTGGAAATTATGGAAGAAATTAAGATTATGTGAAGAGGATGAACTCTAATGTACACCAACACTGTCAACGTTGCTATGTATATCTTCAGATTTTACCCTAGCCAGTCTACAAGGATACTGCAGGGTGACATACTGTCTCTCGCAGTCACACTGAAACTTAATCCCAAGGTAAAAGGATGGTGATTAATAATTCAGACCTTCTTATGACTATTCTGTTTTATTTCTGGCCTTACAAATTATTGCTGGATCCATGGCAGAGAGGAAAAGTGAGACACTGATGCATACAAAAAGGACAGTTCCAAGGACACAAGAACATAAAGGGCTGCCTGTCAGGGACAAGCTGTGGACAGACAATCATACAGTTGCTCACTGACAGTCCTGACTATAAGAAGGGTTTTGCAGAGCTAGGTTTATTCCTCTCTCCAAAAACAAAAAACACACATGAAACATTCAAATGTCGATCCTGAAACTGCATAGTCAAGAATTCATATATACCTTTATGGTACAACAAACATCGATTCAGCCTCAAGTGTCATATCTGACAACACTCAATAATGTCTATATCAGTGAGACCAACAACAAGGAGACACCCAATACTGAGTCAGGTTTCATCCCCTCTGGCCCAGTCAGCGTCACTGGTCTGTCACATAGAGTTGAGCAGGCCCGAACACCATAGTGTTGGTTCATCACAGTAATAGGGGCCGACAGGACCGGCGGCCCAGGGGCCAAACAGGGCTGGAGACTCATCTTGACCCTGATGCAAGAAAACAGTTGACAGCCAAAATAACAACTCTGTTTTTCAGAGCCCACTATCGTTATGCTCCTCTCTGTTTTGAACCTGGGAAGAAAATGTAATTTCCCCATTGGGGATCAATAAAGAGTATACATTAAATTAATAAATTAAGCATTGGCAAGACTCAACTATTTTGCACACTTCCTGCTGTTATATCAAGACACAGCTAAATACCACCCAATACAGTCTGAAGTGCAAGTGACCCTGTTCCATCACTGAGACCTGTGTCCATTGTCAACTAAGCAGTGCTGAAAACTCGGCTCACATATCTTCACGTGCATGCAACACAACATATTTACTGGTACCCAAAGGCCCAGTGCGCTCACAAAAGTATTGTTGATCTCACCTACAGTACCTGAAATGAAAGTGGCTGCGGTGAATAAAGTGAGAAGTTTTAACGTCGCTAACGTTACTCCTGTGGCCTCACAAAGATCAGGTGGCTTAAACCGAGACTTTAAAAAGAATAACAACGTCCAATACACAAATCATAGAGTAAACGCGTAAAGTAAGCACGGAACCGGTTGTAGATTAGAAATAATTAGAGATGTAGTTGTCAAGAAATGGTGTCCAAGGCGCAGGGTCTTCCGCTTTGGATGAGTTAGGTCCTTTCTCTAGCTTCCACATTGAAAACAACAGTAATGTCGCTGCTTATAAATGCTGTAGGCAGTGCTGTAAAAACTCGTTGCTAACTATTGCACCACGAAAGCTGAGGGAAAATCCACCTCGTGTATGTAAAAATAAACAGAGGCCGTCAGACACGAATTAAGTTTCGATTTCATTTCTGACGAGAAGTTAGGTTGCTATTGTTAGTCACGTGACGGCAGATGGGCACGAGGACAGACTGATGCACAGACATGAAGATCAGCATAAGTGTCTATAAAAGTATAACAAAATAAGAAAAAGCTCTTCTGTGGCTGTCGGTTCATGCTTAAAGAGGTCGCTCTTCGGTCCCCCTCAAAAGCAATCAATGTGCCTGTGTTACTGTGGAGCTACAAGGACATCCTCTCTTGAATGCATGGTGTGTGCTCAGATCAGATTCTCACATTAAAATGAAACGGGAAGAGAGAATAGATGGAGAAGGATAGTAATGTAATACACTACTTTTGGGAGATACAAATATCACAGCAACACGTTGAGCTCTTGTTCCAGGATTGTGATATGATGAAAAAAAAAAAAATTAACGTAGAGTACTATGACGTAAAGGTCACTATCAAAAACAAGAGTAGCACGATCACTTGTGCCCACAATACTAATATAGCCTCCTTTCACCAACATTGATGTATACACTCATTAAAATGCAGTTGAACCTAGAAGGCAGTGCAGCGGGGAGGAGTGCACTCGTACAAAGATATGACTACATCCAAGTCAAATTTCACCATCGGTTTGAGTGATTTCCCACCATTTATATTTCAGAAAAATGCGCTAAATCTTAGAATGATTAGCATATTCCATAATTAATACGTCAATTTAATTAGGCTAAATAAAACATGTCCTCAATTCTCACTACAAATCATGTACCTAGCTGTATTACTCATTATACTGGATACATATAGAAAATATTGCGAACATGATTTAGCCATGTAGCGTTAGCATATAGAGAAATAGTCTACACACAGTTTCCCATTTGTGTATCATCGTCAACTTAATATAGGTCAACACAAACTCATGCCACCAGTTGTCCCTTGCTTTTGCTTGTCATATTCTTTGAATGAACATAAAGCTAACGTTATAACTCCAACAGCTAGCTACAGGTTAGACGAGTTACTTAAATTTAATTTAAACCACCGAGAAACCTGTGTTCAGACATTTAACTCTCTCAAAGTGTTACGTTAAAGCTATATTCGAGGCGTTAGCAGATAACAGCAGCCAAGTTAACATCGTTTCTCCTCCAGCTAATGTTAGCCTGCTAGCTTATCACGGGCAGCAGCAGCCTACACCGCACTGGCACTGCACCATTTCCGACTGTCGCCTGCAGCACAGCTAGGTCTGCCAATGCGAGACTACAGCACAGTCAATTCATTGCTTGCTAACACAAAACATTCAAACTACACTTAACCTAAACCATACAACTGATTTAAAGAACCCAGATGGCTTTAATCGATTACCTGAACTCGTGTATCGCCTCACTGGGCTCTTGTTGATGTGCAATATTTTAATGCGGTGATACAAACAATCAAAGAACTGGTGCGCGAATAAGTGACGTTTATCGATTGCGACTCATGTGGCTTGCAACCTACACGTCGCATGTAGATGACGCAGCCACATCGGCAAGGTTCGAATATTTTCCAGATGTGTCCTCCGCATGTTTTCATATTTTGGGTTGGAAATCTTTATACAGAGAAACATTTTTAACGTTCAAAATGATACTGTCGCAGTGTGTTGCAACCAAAATCACATATGTCGCTCTAGCAGGTTGCTCTTCTCTGTATAGGCTACTTAAATTCAAATTTGCTTCTTTGGATGACTTTACATTTTGCCAAAGCTGGTTGTAGGACATTCAAGGTTAACATGTTATGCCTTCTTCCATTTCAATGTCATTTATCTCACAAGTAAATATTGAATTAGGTTTAAGTCATTTTTATTTGTAACACCAAAACTAAAGCAAAGTACAAAACAAACAGTGCATCATAATAAGTAGTAAAGATATACACATCAAACAGCAACAACATGAATAAAGCACATTTAAGGTATGAATAAATAAATAAATAGGGGGCAATAAATACAAATGACAAAAAGGCCAAACTCCTGTACCCAAATAGCATTAAACGTTTTTAAACAAAACTTTAAAATATTAATGGAATCAGCATTTTAGAGTAGCCTAATATAAACTCGGTCCTCTGTCCCCTTTAGATTTGAGTTTATTTAGAGGGTTATCAGTTGTCTCTGGGTTACCAGGTCTGTCTGTATCCACTTTTCTCAATGGTCTGTTTGTAGTCTTTTTGTTATCAGCAAACATTTAACTTCCCTTCATGTACATTTTAAGCAATTTCAGGTGTCTTTCAAGCCATTGTCATAGTTGGATGTGAGTGGCATTACGTTGCTTTTACTGAGGAAGAGACCTGTCTACATCGTCAGAATATATTATTGTTATTCTAAACCGAAGTAAGTTGTCATAGTTGCATATACACACTCAACAGATAAATCCCATTCTAAATCTATTCTGTTTGTATGTGTGTGTGTATATATATATATATATATATATATATATATATATATATATATATGTAATTACAAATCAGTCTGCTGTCTGCTGAGAGAGAGAGAGAGAGAGAGAGAGAGAGAGAGAGAGAGAGAGAGAGATACAGGGTCTATTCAGTTAAATTCTGACCATTTGATGACAAGACTTCCTCTACTATCCTCTTTGGTAAAAACAAGTCAAGGAATGTTTGTATAATTTAGTTTTAATATAGTGAGCTTTTTAGGAGACCACAGATTATATCCAGCAAGATAAAGGCTGCACTTTGCTAACATATCCAATGGGTGTCAGCATTACTCTTTGAATTTACTGATGTCTGATTTAGTTAAAAAGCAAAGCAGCTTTTGAATATAGCTGGCTGGTGTAAATTAGAAAATGACAGACTGTAATAACTTTAAACTGTTGTTTGACTGATTTAAAAATGTTTCTTTGTAGGTCACTAGAGTATTAACACAGACAATGGTATTTTGCTCCCTTTACTTCCTTCCCAAGCTTTGAGTTAAAGAAGCCTAGTTTACTGCTGCAATATAATCCCATGAATGAGATTCATAGACAGCCATAGACAAAAAGTGCGGAGTCCCCCTTGAGCTGTTGGTCGGGGTATGCCCAGCTCTCAGTATCTGACTGACTCAAAGGCACATCGCCCTCTTCAGAGGAATATTCGTTTTACTGCATCTCTCACTCACTCTGTCTCTCCTGCTCTCTATTCCTCTCTTCCCCCTCCTTCCCTTCTCTGCCACTGCTGCATCACACTCTCTCCACTTGTTTTCTACAACCTTTTTTCCCCTTCAGACGCCGCTCTCAATCTCAATCTTCCTTTTTCATCCTCCCTCATCTTCTTCTTCTTCTCCCTCTTCCACTCTTTCTCTGTTTATACAGAGGAATGCAGTATGTGGAAGTCTGTGGCTCTTTGGCTGTTGATACTTGCGACTCTGCTCCGGGGTGAGTGGCTTTCATTGGTGCTTTGAGTGATACTGCGCTCGAACAAGTGTGTGTTTTCTCCATGTGCTGCATATAAGCTACTGTATGTGCTCTTGTATGTCTGTTCCTAATAACTGTGCACTCAGCAGCTCATTTCAACAGCAGGAGAGAGAGAGAGTCTGTTGATGTGCAGCCAGACAGAGAAAAAAAATGATTTATTTTTCTAATTGGCAAGCAACAGGATGAAATGCAATCATCTTTACTGCAGATCACATATAGATAGATAGAGAGACAGAAAGAAAGACAGAGTGAGAGAGAGAGAAAGAAGAGAGAGAGAGAGAGAGAGAGAGAGAGAGAGAGAGAGAGAGAGAGAGAGAGAGAGAGAAAGAGAGAGAGAGAGAGAAAGAAGAGAGCGAGAGAGAGAGAAAGAATAGAGAGAGCGAGAGAGAGAGAGAGAGAGAGAGAGAGAGAGAGAGAGAGAGGGTCGGTGTTTTTTAAAACGTATTTAGTGTTCCTCCAATGATAAGTCCCTCCACATCAAAGTGATTGCCTCATGGAAATTGAATCAAAAGTGAATCGAAGCCTTTGGTGGAGTTACAGGGCGAAAAGAGGGACAGTTCCCGGCTCTCATTGTCGTGAGTGCTGTGTGTGTCTGTCTGGGTGTTTTAGTGTTTAATGGCTTCACTATTTCCAGCATTAAATGAAACTGAAATGTTCACAGCGATGGGAAGTACTCTGACTGTCTGTGGTGGTCAATCAGGGATATAATTGATTAGGAGGAACAGGACTTTTTCTCTCTGGTCTCCTGCGTTCATTCCTCTCTCACTCTCTCACATTTTTATTCTGTGTTCTTTTCTCGTGTCCTGTGTAATCCGCTCTTCTATTTATCACTGTGCTCCAACATAACCCTTTCCCTTATCCCTAAAAGCCTACTCTTTTTTTTACCTCAATTGAAGCATTTCTACTCTCCCTCTGTTGGTTTGTTTGTCCTTCTCCCTCTCATTCAATTTCTACACCACTTTTCCCTAAACTATCTATCAATCATTGTAATTGCACCCATTTTCTGCTATTCTGCTCTGTCTTTAGTGTTTTCACCTTGTCTTCCCTGACACAGCTTTCACTTTGTAACTGTCACGTTTTCTCTTGCTCCTCTGTTGTGATTCCATTGAACCCCCCCCATATCCAGTATCAGTGCAGGGTCCTCACCAGCGGTTTCTGCTCAGGGAGCTGCTCAGGGACTACAACCCCATGGAGAGACCGGTGGCCAACGACTCCCAGACTCTCACTGTTCAGTTCTCCTTTACTCTGATGCAGGTCATGGATGTGGTACGCATGGCATAAATGCATCATAAACATAATTATACACCCATACAATACATTTAAACAAGACTCTTAATATATCTCAATTCACTACTCACATGCCTACATGTACATTTAAAGAGTTCTTGGCCACTGTAATTGTTCTTCCTCTGTGTACTGGCTGTGAAACAATCTCCTCCAAATGCAATTCCAATGTAGTTCTGAAGTTCAGCTGAAGCTAATATGAGACTTCATCAGTCTGAATCAAATAGTCAAATCAAATGGGTATCTCCCAAACTTGAAGAAGTAATTTCAGGATGTGTCTCAATGGACAGTGTGTCCTTGTTGAGCTGCAGCAGAGGGATAATACAAAGAGGGAATTTTATGCTGGAAAAACTGTTACTTCGGAAGATACTGACTTGATTTTTCAGACTGTTGAAGCCTTATGTTAGTTATAGTTAATATGTATATTGTTGCACAGATTGAGGACTGCGGATTTTGTCCCCCATTACTTAAATTGGAATCACATTACAAAGGGATCTCTCTCTCTCAAACATGCATTACATTATTGCCAAACCTAGATATTTTGAATAATTTCACATAAGAGAAAAAAATAGATAATCACAAGATTAACCTTTCCTTAAATCATTAAATCACCTATTCTCGTATATGTTTTGTGTTATGCAAGGATGAAAAGAACCAGATCCTCACCACGAATGCCTGGCTGCAGATGGTGAGTATAATGAATAACATTAAATGTGATATTGATCTGCATAGTGATAATCCTTGTGTTCATGTTTTTGTTCATATGTAAAACCAGTGTTGTTCTTGTGTCTCCCAGCAGTGGTACGACCACTACCTCCAGTGGAACCAGTCAGAGTATCCTGGAGTTAAAAACCTCCGTTTCACTTCTGACCAGGTCTGGACACCTGACATATTGCTTTACAACAGGTATGTGTGGTAAACACACACACACACACACACACACACACACACACACACACACACACACACACACACACACACTTGCTGCTGCTGAGCTCTAAACTATCTCATCTGTGTGTTACTATCCTCCAGTGCTCATGATAAGTTTGATGCCACATTTAAGACAAACGTGCTGGTTAACTCCAGTGGCTTCTGTGAGTATCTGCCTCCAGGTAAGTTTTTATTACTGTAATCAGTATCTTGTCCTCAAAACCAAACTACGTTTTCAGTCATTCTGCAAACATACAGTACTACTCATGTTGCATCAAATTAATCCTAAGAATGTTTATTGCAATCTTCATTTACTTCTAAATGGCTGCACCAAACAACATTTTTTAACTAGTTTCTTTTTGCCTCGTTACATCATGGGACAATTTTACTTGACTTTGATATTTACTTTCCGTTCACTGTAAACTATTTCCCCTGCTTTTTTTTTCTCCCAAGGAATATTTCTCAGCACATGTAACGTGGATGTGCGATGGTTTCCATTCGACATCCAGCGTTGTGAACTGAAGTTTGGCTCGTGGACATTTGATGGTTGGCTGCTGGACATCCAGATGAAGGAGGCAGATGTGTCAGGATACATGACCAATGGAGAGTGGGACCTAGTGGGTAAGACAGGCTTCAGAGGCCCTGGAGGACAAACAGTGTTGCCTAGTAACTGTGTTTACATTTCTGCCACGTAGTCCTGTATGTGTAATTAGATTTTAGTAAGTTGGAGTATACCTTATGGACATTTTATTGAATTAAAATACAATGCAACAATTTAGATATATATATACTACACCTGTGATCCTTGATTTTCATAGTGAGATCTTTCCTTCTATATTCTATCTCTGCTGTGTTCATTCAGTTTTATGATGTGCTTCTCATTTCACAATCCTCACTGGTGTTTTCTGCATTATAATGCTGTCTTTGCTGCACCTGCATCTGTCTCTTTCCCCTCAGAGGTCCCTGGAGGGCGTCATGAAGTTTTCTATGACTGCTGTGCAGAGCCCTACCCTGATGTTACCTTTGTGGTGACATTACGAAGAAGGACCTTGTTTTACGCTCTCAACCTCCTCATCCCCTGTGTGCTCCTCTCCACCATGACCCTGGTTGTCTTCCTGCTCCCCGCCAACTCGGGAGAGAAGATCAGCCTGGGTGAGGAACAATATGAGTAGGGTGGAGAAGAGAAGAACAGGGGTCATAGATGATGTTATAATAAGAAAGGTTGAGAAAATATGAGATATGGAAAACAAGACGTGCATCTGCTATGAGATAACATATGTCTTGCTGCATATTCTTTACTCCTTCCTTGTGAAACCATGGGCTTATTTCACTCTTTTAGTGTTTCTCTTACAATCTTCTGTTCATCTTCTGTACAATCCTATGTTTCTTTGTTAACATTACATGACTTTCAGTCAGCTATGCCAAACTTTTGTAATGTGTCAGGGGGCTGAGTTGGAGGGAAGGAGAGACTGAGAAAAGGCAAAGACAGGAGGGAAGATAAGAAAGACTAAAATCAAATCAGTATTCCTAGGGGTGTCAGAAAGACAGATAATAAGGGCGCGAAGTCAGGTGCACCATACCAAATATACTGTTCCACTAAGGATTCTCTTTTCTTTTTTAATTGCAACCCACTACTCGCTGGTGTCCTGTGTCTGCCTCCAGGCATCACGGTTCTGCTTTCTCTGACGGTCTTCATGCTGATGGTTGCAGAGATTATGCCTGCCACTTCGGATTCTGTACCCCTGATAGGTCAGTTTCTTTTTGTGTGTATGCACGTGTGTATCTGTTTATGGATTTTTTGTGTTTTTTTGAGGTGGGGGTGGGGACTGACTCAGTGTATGCTCTGTTCTCAGCATACAGCAACCTTATAATTAAAATGTGCTCCACCGTCTGTCTTAGGGCAGTACTTTGCAAGCACCATGGTGATTGTCGGGATGTCAGTAGTGGCCACAGTCATCGTCCTTCAATTCCATCACCACAGCCCCAACAGTGGACACATGCCACGTTGGGTGAGTTTAAATAATTATAGTATAATAATAAACTTTATTAATGGAGCACCTTTCTAAACAATATCAAAAACAATATTCAAAATACTTTACAACAAAACCAAAAAAACACAGTAGTACAATGAAATGCTAAATAAAACAAGTAAAGACAGGCTTACAGTGCTCATATTATGCTTTTTGGCTTTTTCCCTTTCCTTTATTGTGTTGTGTGTCTTTTTGTTCACATTATAGGTTTACAAAGTGAAAAAGCCCAAAGTCCACCCAAAGGGACTTACCATCTTCCAGAGAAAACACTGTTCACAAAGTGCTCCAAACAGCTCTATTGTAGTCCAGCCTTTACTTCCGTGATAAACGTGCATCACTTGGTAACACGTTATAATGCTCGCCTAACTGCTAGCGTGGGACACCCTCATACTCTGCTTCTGACTAGCTTGTAGTCCTTACCTAGGTACTGCGCATGTGTGACTCCCAACAAGATGGAACAGAAGTGAGATGTCTCACTCTATAGCTAAAACAGAGAGCTCAACACACAGGGTGAAAAGAGGAGCTGCAGCAATGTGCAGTACAACAAATATATGGTGTTTTTTGAAAATTAAACCACATAAACCTATTCTGGTACAACCTCTAAATACAATTATGAAACTGAAAATGAGCATAATATGAGCACTTTAAAACAAACTGGATATAAAAAATCAGGGTAAGCTATACAATAAAAGTGTGATGTGAGAGGTGGTTCATAAGAGGGCACACATTCAGCTAAGCAGATCTTCTCAGGCTGATCGTTCCAGAGTGTCAGGGCCTTAACGAAAAGCTTGAACACCACTGGTCTTTATCTTTGACTCTTGGATGGCCAAGACACCACCACTTGAGAAGGACTTCACAGTTCAGCAATAAAGCTACTGGTCATGCACTGCTTAGAAAGTTAACAGTAAATTGTTTTAATCAATTATAAAGCGAACAGAAAGCCACTGTAGAGAAGCAAAAACAGATTAAATAGTATCCCATCTCTCAGTTCTATCTAAGCCTTGGGGCTGAGTTTTACATAGCCTGATATTGATCAAGGCAGGTGAAAAGTGCACTGCAATAATGTGAAGATGTGACAAAATAGGCTTGTATGAGATTTTCAGTGTCTTTAAAACCAGATCTTTGCAATGTTCCTAACAAGACTAAACACGTTTAGTAACAGGGTGATACAAAATGTTATACCAAGACTTAAAACTAGAGAGTTAATGTGCTACGATGTGACTACTAGATGTGGTTGAACCTGATTAGCAGTATTTTGAAGGCTAATAAAGACCATAAAGAATCCTTTATGCTCATCTGGCATGTGTTTATGTGCATCTGTGTTCTTTCATTTTCTTATTTGTTTGTGTCCTTGTGTGTCAGGTGCACTTGGTTCTGCTGCAGTGGGTTCCATGGTTCCTGCGGATGAAGCGTCCAGGCGAGGGAGTGGAGCTGCCTCTTTCCAACTGCCAGGCAGACCCTCAGAGCAGAACCCTGTCTTCTCCTACCACCACCACCACTACCACCATCCCCACACCAGTGCCCCCCATCCACCCTCAGAGCCTCAACTCTCTGCAGGCTAGCCTGGCTCAGCTCAACCACCCTCTGTCACACCCACCGCCCCACCGGCCCAACTCTCAGGCTGTCATCCTCCCTAATCCCATCCACAGAGATTCCAGCCCCAATCCACATCCACAGCCCAACGGCCATCTGCTTTACATGGGCTTCCAGACCTTCCAGACCACTGCAGAACTGGAGCCAGTTCCGTGGAGCAGAACCACATGTCACGGGAGGGGTAACAGTGGACTAGGTGGAGGGGAAGGAGAGGGAGCAGCAGGCAGACCAGCTGAAGATACACCTATCCATCACCACCTCCAATCTTCCAAGTTTGGGAGCCCCCCACATGAAACTCCACTATCCCCAGACCCTGACCCATCAGCCACATCCTCTGGACCCTGCGGCCTAGAGGCTGGGGCCGGAGCAGGGACATCAGCCGCTATACTTGCTCACAGCGGTGTGATTCGATCTGTGGCAGTAGAAAACCAGCTGCAGGCTCTTCTGGTGGAGGTGCAGTTTTTAGTCGAACGCGTTAAGGAGCAGGACCGGCAGCTCAGTTTGGCAGAGCAGTGGCAGTTTGCTGCAGCTGTCATCGACCGTCTGTGCCTGATGGGATTCAGTGTTTTCAACATTATCTGTACCATTGCTATTCTCATGGCTGCACCCAACTTTGGGGAAGCACTATCAAAAGACTTCATCTGACAGACCAAAAACAGAGAGAGTGGGAGACTTTAAGGCATAATGCAGATAAGTATTTGTTGGAAGCACAATTGCTGTTAATGGTAATGGTACATAAAACAGCAAATATTTCCTATTCATTAAGCTGTGGTGGATTGTTGCACATGTGGAGTGGACTTGTTGTCCAAATGGAAAATGTTATGACGCGATTTTTGTGTGTGCCATTTTTCATGATAGAATATCTACGGAAGATGATTAGGGCCACATGTTAAAAAAATGTTTTGAGTTCTGAGTTTAAAGTCAGAATTCTGAGATTACAGTAAAGTCAGATTTCTGACTTTGTTCTCAGAATTTTGACTTTATTCTCAGAATTCTGACTTTAAACTCAGAACTTAAATACATTTTTTCACATGTGGCCCTAATCCTCTTCCGTAAATATCACATTTACTGTTCACACATTCTTTTGGCAATGGTTTCTATGGAAGTTTGATTGATGTGTTTGTTTCTCCTATTAGCGGCACTCCAGTCCAAGTGAAAAATTTGTTTCATGCATTGATAATTTTAGTGATTTTTATTTTCAACTAATGGACTATCAACTGAAACCTCCAACAAAGCACCACATGTTTTATTGGAATATGGAGGATGGTTTGTGGATTTTGATTCATTTTTTTTAAAAAGTGTGACAGTTAAATAAGAAATACATAGTTTTTTGGAATAGTTTTGTGAATGAGGATCCTAAAGAAAACTGATCCCAGAATTTAGGTGAAAATTGGGAAGCATGACTTTGCTAAATTTGTTTTAAAGTATTTGTACTGCCGTCACTGGATGCTACATGAAGATACTCAGTAGAGAAACTTGACAATGATGTGCTGCATGTAAACCTGAATTTTCTGACAATACAGACCAGAGTTTCTGTGTGCTCTTTTGTTACACATTTCCCCAAATACTATTTATACTTCGGTACACACATTTTGTTACCACTGATGGGTTTCTTTGCAGAAAACTTTTTATTAAAATTTCAATTCAATTTTTAATTTCATTAAAGCTTTTTTCCCAATGTTTCCTTTTTAATAGGATGTCATTGGGATCAGTATGTTTCCACATGAATATACTCTTTATCACAATAATACAGCCTGAACATCATTCATGTAATGGGATGATGACATTGGTGATGCAGTTCCACCTTTAACAATCACATTAGCATCATGGTACACTGTAGTGGTCTCTCTTGTTTCTGAATATGGAACACACTTTGACAGTAACAGCTAGAACACATATTTCAAATATGTATTCATAATGTGGAACAATATTGTCCTTCAGTGCAAACATAGACAAGGTTCAGATTGCCACATGTGAAAGAAAGAAGGTTTGGCACCTTTCCAAGAGTCCTTTTTCACAAGGCTTTTTTCTTATACTGTAGACACACACACACACACACACACACACACACACACACACACACACACACACAGCGTATGCAGAAAAATATAATCTCTATGACCCTGGCTTTGAATGCCAATCATTTACATATATTTCACAGGACACTTTGAATGCCAATATATCATGACAGAGCGAGCTGTAAACATTGTAAAATAAATAGCCTTGTCTTTTGTACTTTCTAGACATGCATCAAATGTTCTATTCTTTGGCTCCCCTCCCTCCGATCGAAGTTTGAAAAGGGCAGGAGGAGTGAGAAGGTGAGGGGCTATGAGAGAGGAAGGCAAGATCGAGGTAATGATGTGCAGCAATGAAGAGGGCAAAAGTAGAAAGCGACAGAAAGAGAGATGGAACAAAGGGCTATGCAGAGGAACAGAAATGGAGAGGATGCAGAATGACAGAGTAGAGAAAGCACAAGGTGCTTGCATGGTTGATAGAAACAGAGTAGAGAGGAAAAAAATGTGCTGAGAAAGCAAATAGGAGTCAATAAAGTTTTTACTGATTGCTCATTAAAAAGAGAGGGAGAGGAGGAAGTGGGAGAAGAGAGGAAGTGGAGAGGAGTGTATCCCTCCTCCTCTCCTCTGGGATGCTGCTGCTGCTAAACTGTACTTAGACCAGCATTAAGGGGTGACTGGACATATATTCTGAATTGGCAAAGAATGTCTGTAAAGGATGTTGGCCCATGTAAAATGACTGAATATGAAATAATGCACACTTTATGATGATTGAATTCGGCTAATTGCTGTTTTGGCACGGCTGTACTCAAACCTTCAGTCGAGGCTATTAATCAAGCTTTAAACCTTTTCATTGTAAGCACAGTATGTGCAGGCAGGGCAGTTTGGAACAATTCAATGTGCATTTTAATGGCCTACTGAGCCCTTTTTGTCTGTGTGACTGCCGGGGCTGCAGCGTTATAACACAGCTGAGAGACGCAATTCAGCACAGGTAATAAATCTAAGATACTCCCCTCCTCCGGTGACTCTGTCATCCACATGCTCTGTGTCGACAGCTCACGCAGAGCTGTTTGTTCAGAGGAGAAGCAAACCGACTCATACAAAACTGGAGCATGATGCAGCTAGCAGGAGAGTGGAACAGAAATGTTTGGTTTCAAGGGGCCACTGCAATGTGTGGCCGCAGTTGTCGCACCCATTTGCACCCACCTCAACATGAAGCAGAGCAACTGCAAACCCACTCACCCATCAAACGGTGAAAGTAAGGACCCTGCTGCAGACCTAATGCAGTAACCACGCATACTCCTAAAGCTCTCTTTGTTTCTCTCTCTCTCTCTCACACACACACACACACACACACACACACACACACACACACACACACACACACACACACACACACACACAGTTCACTTTCACTGCTGCCTGTGCAGTGCTGTCAGTTCAGCTCTGTGTTTGCCCATGTGGGAAAAATAGAGAGGGAGAGAATATAAAAGAAGGGAGTGATGCGATAGCTGATATAGTCCGTATTTTAATAGTTAAATCAAACTATTGTAATGCAAGAGAGTTATGACTTTGCAATGATGCAATATTTTCTAAGTTTACCCTCTTTTTTCTTTTCCCGCTTTAATAGTGAAGATGATGAATGGGAACATCCCAGATACAGAAACAATCAGAAACAGACAATCCCAGTCTTACTGACTTGCACCATGTACGTACAGGGAGAACATGCAAATACCACACAGGCTAAACCAACTGAGCCATCACGCTCCTTAATCTTAATATTTCAGATCTCCAATGTTCCATTTCATTTTTGAAATATCCAAATCTCAATTTAAGATACACGACGGCAAATCTTCAATTGTTTTGGTTTATTTTTTAAATTCAATTATCCTTCAAAGCTACACATCTTCCTCTTCCCCAAAATTCAGATGTCCCAAGATAAAATCCCAGACCAACAACAGTCAATAAATATTAATTACTGGGTGCAGGCATTCGATGCAGGTCGATATGGAACTGACATTTCAGTCATTTTCCTGTTGGGTAATTGTCTCCCAGATCTCATTCGAAGATGGAGATGGGGAAAGAAGGGAACACAAAGTGAGTGTAAAATTATCTTCAGAGGATAAATCTCACTCTGCTTGTGGGTAACTTCATGTTTTTGGCAGTCCTTGACTCTCAACTCACACCCACTGGAGCTGTCCAACACACACACACACACACACACACACACACACACACACACACACACACACACACACACACACACACACACACACACACACACACACACACACACACACACAACTTTGCATCAATAAATCAGTTTATTTAAAAGAATATGTTACAATTTATTACAGTAAGCGACGTAACCAAACACTTAGTCTTTTTACATTTCAACATGTCAAAGAATCTGCAGGTTGTCAATCTCCATCCTCTTCTTAGCATTACTCTTTGAAAGCCAAACCATATCAGGTGAAAAAACTTAACAGAGATGCTGAATTTAAGATAGTATCTTACTGAAATAAATAATACTAGTGACACTAAACTTTAGACCAGTGGTTCTCAATCTTTTCGAGTCGCGACCCCCCAGAATAGTAAGGTTGGTGTTCACGACCCCTGTCCCCCTCAAGAGCTTCAAATTGGTGTAAACAGCTGTTTTCGTCATGGAAGGCTTGTATCATGTGGACCCGCCTTCAGACCCCTTTCTGTGTTCCAGGACCTTCTGATTCATAAATGAAGCTCTGAATATAACACATGAAATGTACCAAACACACAGTTATGTAAAAACCATTCCCCAGTCTAGAATGGTATTTCATGTTTTTCTCTCTAACCATATGGCAATCTCCCGACCCCCTTGAGGGTCCTGACTCCCAGGTTGAGAACCACTGCTTTAGTCAGGATGAGAGAGAGAGAGAGTGAGAGAGAGAGAGAGAGAGAGAGAGAGAGAGAGAGAGAGAGAGAGAGCTGAGTGCAGGTGGGGAGATCAGACAAAGTCAGACAATCGACCACTTCAGACATGGTCCAGTAAACAGACAAGAATCTTGGGAAATGCATTCAGCTTTAAGGATTGCAATTCTCTCAATTCAAGTGTCAACACATTCAATTACGCCTCCTTTTACACACTCACTAAGGTCTGTTGAAGCTTATTAATCACCCAAAAATGGCTTCTGTGAAGAGCACCATCATTATAACAAGCACTCTTAGCAAAGAGCCACTGATGTATATGACTCTTTACTTGCCTGATAATAAAGAATACTATTGATATTCTCATTACGAGCTAAAAAGGAGTAAGGGCTGGTTCATCTCATGTAATGCATGACAGTGGAACACAGGTCTTTGCTTTGAGCATCATCATCTTACATGTGTTTTTGCAGAAATTAGCCATATTATGATATACTGCTGTATATTGATTTTGGAAAATATTCTTATTACTATTATGATGATAAACAACCATCACTAATAAAAGGGCTCATTCTGTAAAACCTAGAAGCAACTGACCATGTATTATGTTTTGGATAAAGTAAGAACTTCAGAAATGTCATTCTAAATGAGTTAATAATGCAATTAAGCTATTTAGATTTAATGAATAAGGTAATAACATCAGAATATTGCACTGAACAATGATCTATATTTAATGCCAGCATGTATTTAATGATGTAATAACCTGTTTATTTGTCAGCCTGGAGTCACTATTGCGTCATCAGATAATTATGTTTTACCTTATTACATTATTCTAGGAATGATAACATTAACTGGGCTCATTTAAAGAGACATTGCAGAATTACATTACACTGCAGATCTGTGATCAGTTGCTACGTTGTTACAGAGCCTTTAGTAATTGTGCACACAGTTATCTCCATATGTTGATGAAGTGTGCAAGCTGCCCTTTTTCCCCTAAGAAATCCTCTTCCGAATTAACCTGAATCTAGAGTGCATGAGTGGTTCAACAGTACAGTGAAGTACCAGCTACAGATATAAATAGTGCAGCCAAGTGGAAAGGCCTTTTGAATTACAGGCCTATTATAAATCCTCTGGGAACTCTCAGAAACAAAGTAATCAGGGCCTGCAAGAGAGCAGAAAGGAGGAGAAGGACCCCTGCTGTCTCTTATGGGTAATGCATGGTAAAAATACTGTGTGCTCCACATCACTGCTGCTCTACAATGGCCCTCAAAACATTTGCATGGAGTGTTCACATAATACTATAAATACGTTAGTAAGTTTGCATGGCTTTGCACGTGGCACATGCCATTTGATGATGCAGTACATAATCATACTTAAAAATGAATGTAAACTAGGCACAGGCTAATTCCAGTATTATGCCCAATATGTTCTTCTTAAGTTACATCTCCCACATTTGGAGGAGGCAATACTGTTGGATAAAGTGCAACAGTAGTTTAAAGTTTAACGTTGTTTCCTGCTCGTGTCAAATCATCACAGCGGTGTCTCTGAATGACAAAAAGTATCTAACAATCCTACAAAATCTCCAATTTCTCTCTCCTTTCTCTCTTGGCAATGCTACAATGTTACTAGTTTTCGTTTATAATGCAAATTGATTGGCAAACAGATGAAAATTCATGTGTATGTGACGCAATCCAGCTGTGACTTACATTCTGAGGGCCTCACTCTGGTTGGCCCCTTGAATTTTGCACGCATAGTTAACATGCACAAACACACTTGCACGCTAACAATGGGCCAAAAAGACAAAGAACACACTGCTGCTCTGATCCGTAAATGGAGAAACTAATTGTCTTCCTGTGGTCAACCTTCAGTATCACTGATCAGTGTTATCTGTGTTCCCCATTACGAGCACTAACAGCTTCCACTTCCCTTTGTTAGTCCAACAGTATTTCCTTTTAGACTTCAGCTTTCTCTTCCCAGTAGGACTACTTCCGAGGCTCAAAACCTCCTCATGTACAAGTCACATTCCACTTCAAGTCCCTGCCAATAGGAAGAAGGCTTGCAATAATCCATGACTTGACAGAGCTCTGCTTAATGAATGATTATGGTGCACTGGATTCAAGAGTTCTGGTTTATGTGTCTGTAGCTTGTTATGCTTCGATTTATTCGAGTTGGTTTGCATGTATCGGGGGGTAGCTTCTCAGGTTGTAGCTGATGGAGTGTAAATGATGACCATGTAGTTAGTAGCTGAGTGTTGCTGGGTCTGGGGCTAGATGAGGGCCGAACTGAGCTGAGTGACGACTGTGTCTAGTTAAGAGGTAACAATCTCCCTTCCTAGGTGCCTCCATCCCTTCTGTGCCTCAGCAGCTGGAAAATATTCTGAAACAGACACAGCAATCAGGAGGAAAACACACAAACTCCGAGACAGAAAAACGAGTAATTCACCCAGGCTATTACTTAATCATAGACCGGACAGAGGCAGGCAAAGCCTTACCTTGCCACACATACCATCTTTACTGCAGTTCTTATTGTCCTTGTCTGTAGCCTCTTCTTCCACCTGTAGAAACACAGACATTGCAGGTATAAGTGAAGGATGCAAATAATTGGCTTGTAATAGAGCAGGTTAGTCTGTTCGTAAGTGGTGGTCCTTACCTCCTTCCTCCACTTCAGCTCACAGAAGACTCTCTCGAAGCACTCGTGCATGTAGTTAAACTGAACATTGGCCATGCACGGCAAATACAAAGAGAAAAACAGACACTTAGATTTCAAAAGACAAATAAGATTGATCTTGATAAGGTTTACATATTTTCCTTATAAGGAATAGTTTGATATTTTGGAAAAAATATGTTATTTGCTTTCTGGTAAGAAAATACCAGCACCTGCGGAGCTCACTGATTAACATGTTATATCTACATTTAATCTGCACAAAAACGGAAGCGCAAAAAGGAAATTTTTCTGGGCTGGAACCTTCAACTTCCTGAAGTCTCCACTGGTTGCCTGGCAACGGCTCACAGCCAAGAAATAGTGTAACCACCCAACATTTTGTTTTTTGTATGGCTAAAACAATCACTACTACTTTAACAATTTAGTATGCTCTTCTAAAGTTGTGTCTTACAACTCTGTGCTGCATAGTTTGTCTTATCATATCACCATTCTAACTTGTACTGCATCTTTTAACATTTTATCAAGATCTCCATCATGATTGTTGCATTTTATTTATGTCTCATTGCTTATTGCTGCTCTGCATGTTTGCATGTGTGAAAAAATGTCTATAATCAGAATTGCCTGGCTGTTTTATCGCTTCGTATTGCCTGCTAGCATGGCTACATGTACTGAATGTGGATTTTGTTGATGTACTGTATTACTGTACTAATGTTTTGCTGCTTACTGTTGCTCTGTATGGCTTCTGCACTGTCTTGTTTATTTTGTTGCTGTTGTTTATATGTCTGTCTATACATTTGAACCCGTACTAATGTCTTGCTGTTTCCTTTTGCTCTGGTCTCAAAACATCACCAAGACTGGCACATTCACAGTGATGTTGATTAATGTGCGTTGTCTAGTCAAAATGCTAAGCTACATTAATAGCCGTCTGCTCACCGTAGCTTCATATTTACTATACAGACATGAAGGTGGTAATGATCTTCATACATAACTCTCCGTACAAAGCGAATAAGCATTTCCCAAATCCTCAAACTATTCCTTTAAATTATAGAAGTAACTCTACTGATCTGATTCTACTTAATTACAAAGAAAAGCAGGTTCTGAAGGCATGCAACAGGAATTTAAATACTGTAAAAGCTGTTATGAATGTTGCAGGTGAGAAAGATAGTCAGGGAACTGCTTATCTAAGTCATTATTCTATAAACTGTTGAATAGGGGATGACCTACATTTCATTTAGATAATCATATTTTTCCCATGAGTAATAGTTCTAAAAATTCCATAATTTCAGGGGTTTTTTTTGCATGTAGGGGCTGTATTTTTACTAGACTACTTTGAGTACATGTGTAATAATGTGCGTGTGATACTCACATAGGGTGTAAATATCTTGACCCAGCGTGGTTTCTTCTCTCCTCGTGCATATTCAAAACAAAAGGCCATGCCCTCTTCATCCGTGTCCCACCTTTGCATCTCCCCCCAGTCAAATGCAATCACCTGGTTCTGGAACAACACTGAGGCTTTAGTACACTCACTCCATTATACATACAACATATGTTTATACACACACTAAGAAACATTTGCCCTTGCCTCGAGTGTCCCTTCCTCGGTGCAGGCGTGCAGCTTGAAGTGGTGAATGCTAATGGCTGTGATGACGTGGCCTTTACGTCGGGAGTCGCAGGAACAATGGGGGAATATGATCTCATTGTAGCCCTCACAACCCCTTAACAAACTCAAATACTAAGAAAGAAGAGGCAGAGGAGACAAGATAGTGCTTTTTACTATATTACAGCATGTAGTTCTGCAACGGACTGAAGTTTAGATGCAGGATGCACCTTCTGATGTTTAACTGTATCCAAGCTTTATTTGCCAAAAAACAGAGAACAGTCAGACATTTTACTTATTCTCTGCAGCCCAATTGATCTGAAAATAGGGTGTGAGTATTTATTAGGGCTGCATAATATATTGTTTTTTTTTTATCATCATCGCAATATTAGCCGTCGCAATATACACATCGCGAAAGGCAGCAACATATCACAAAAGACACTCTTTTTTGATTTTTTGTGTTAGTTGAAAGAAAATATCAGTAGTAAACTGCATTTTGTTTCCTAAGATTATTTTCTTTTTGCATTTAGGCCTTTATTGTGACAGCTTAGACCTGCGACTTCTGCGTCGAGGACTGAGCCTCTATATATGGGCGCTTGCTCTACCACTAGGCCACCCAGGAACTCGCAAACTGCACTTTAAATGTCATTCTTTTTTTAGCGGTGCTTTTTATTCAATTCAATGTTCAATTTTTCAATAAAACAATGTTGGACATTATTTCCTTTTAGAATACTGAAAGCAGCAGAAATGCAGAACTGAGTACACTTTAATATCTGTTTATTTATCACAAGTAATATCGTTATCGCATATTGTCCTCATATTGTGCAGCCCTAGTATTTACCTGCTGGGGCAGGTACAATTTCTCTAAAAAGGGGGTAATGTATTTATGTTTTCAGGCAGTGGAAAAACCCACTTGCTTTGTCTATTCCTCTCCAGTCAAAGCTACACTCTCACGCTGTACCTATCCACTTGGTTATATCACACACAGTTAAGGGAGACTGAACAGGTGAGAGAGTTAGGGAATGACATAAGCCACACTGTACTATAATGATTAACTATCTGTCTCTTTCTGTATAAGTGACTCAGGAACAGTAGTAGAGTAGCTGAGTGGTGTCTGTCCATATGTGAGAGACTGACCATCGACATCTTCTTCTGCTCAGCCAGCTTCTGCAGCTGGTAGGACTTTTGCTCTGCTTTAATGAAGCCTTTTTTGACATCATCCACAGCCTGCAAAGACATGGCCAAATAAGGGACACTGTTAAAAAACACAAAGAATAAAAAAAACACATTCATACACACACCACAAAGAAAGACAGACATATGCACACACCTGGTGAAAGAAGTAGTTGACAGCAAGCTGGTTGTCATTGAGCAGAATCTCCTCTTCTGTAGTAAAGAGCCACTTCCGCAGGGTGAGGCAGGTTCCTGGGATGGCTGAGGTATAGTTCTGTACATACAGTTTGTGGGGGAACTCGTTGGGGGCAAGTTTACGCACTAAAGAAGAAAGAGAGAAAAAAGGGAAAGAAGTTAAGTGATATAACATTCTTATGTGGCAAGAAAAGAGTGTTCAAAAAGTTTTTGTTGCATGTTTGTTTAAAGCTGAAATCTATTATCTTTCTGCATGTTAACCCTCCGGAAAGATAACAGAGCATTTAGTGTCAAATATGTTAGATACTAGATGTTCTGCTTGATGCTCTCATCTTGTTGCAGTAGAACAAGAAAAGAAAATCAACTGACTAATTTTTTACATCAATTATAAATATTACAAGTTGCACGGTGCCCAGAGGATGAATACTGCTGACTTTGATGATACCTGGACTTGTCCTCTAGCAACATCATCAGGTCTAAGTATGTTTTGTATTCGTCCAGTACTTTGGCTTTTGACCATCTACCTGTTCAACTAATGACATTCCCATCAGCCTCAGCTATAATTCATGTTTAATGCTAATTACCAAATGCTAGCATGTTTACACACACAACTAAGATATGTTAGCACAGAGGTGCTAGCATGGCTGTAGACTCTCAGTATTGTTAAATTCCTCTTTGCCACTAAAGCTTTTTTAAATTTATAATTGAGATACTGACAAGCAAGAGGTGAGAACAGAGGTTTTATAGTGAAAGCAAGACACAATGTCAAGAGGTGATCTAACAGATGACAGGATTCAGCTTCTCAGGCAGACTAAAGTCCAATAGCGTTGGCATAACCAAAGGGCAAGTTGATCTACACCTTAAAGCAGCCAACAGATGTGTATCTGACATACCCTTGTACCACACTAGCCCTGAGAAAGTGAGGACCAGTTGAAGTGACTCATGCACAAGGGCGCTCAGGTATTTATTTTAGATTACTTTAAAAAAGGTTGGCTGTTGAGGAACCATAACAGTCATTAGGCAATTACTGGCTACACATAAAGAATATGTGGTTTAAAGAAAGATGGGAACCATTTTCAGTGTAGAAAAGGAGGATACACACAAAAATGTAAAGCTCAATTACATGTTCTGACTAACCAAAGGTGTGGTTGATGACCTCAAACAGAGCAAAGTAGCTGGCTGTTACACTATCCATCCCTAGTTTCATAACCACAGCCTGAAAGAGAAAGAGAGACAGAATAAGAGAGGGTAAAAAAAGGAAACATAAAGAGTAAAACATTTGCGAGATGACTGAAATGAGGTTATGGTTATGATGGTTATTCAGGATTGTGTATGTGTTTACCTGATAGACCTGGTCTGTAGTGGAGTTTTTGCGAACTCTGACGGTGAGCGTGGTTTTGTCGGGCATGGCTATTCTCAACTCCACATCTGACACGCCATTGTAGTTCTAGGTCGCGAGAAGGAGAGACAAACGGCACGGTGAGTCACAGGCAGAGGACCACAAAAATAAGCAATCATGTATGTTTTTATTTTGTCTTACCTCATCTGATTCAGAAAGGAACTCCTGCATGATGTCACTTTCTCCAATTACCCGTACAGAGCACACTGCAGACAAGAGACAAAATATGCAATACAATAGACGGTATAGTTACCCCCCATTACCTTACTTTACAAATCCCAGAGATGATTACTATCATTACTACATTCTGACTTTACAGAACCTTTTTTTTTAGAAATCCTACATCTCCTTCTTTCTCCCTGACCTTTTTCCAGGTATTCTTCCAAGCCTCTGCGTCGTGCATCCAGCTGCTGCTCCGACAGGGAAAAGGGCCATTTCCCAGGCAGCTTAGGGAAGGTAAAGTTGGCAAACTCCCTCTTCAGGTTTTGGTGTAGGATTACAAACTCGCGGTAACGCTTGGAGCACAGCTGCCTGCCTGCCATGTACACATTAAATACCTAAAAGAGGGAGAGTGCAGAGAATAATGAAAAGAAATGTCCTAACCCATGCCTCCAAATTCAACCTCATCCTCTCAATTAGCCATCTATGATTTCATCCACAAGTGCACCCACCACAAACTTTTCTTGGTTGAGCTCAGTGTGTTTGTAACTTGGCACAGAGATGGGGACGGCCTGCTTGTCGGAGTAGTCATAGCAGGACTGGGCTGAAATGTCGTCTCCAGGATCCAGGCAGTCGGCCTCCTGGGGCGGGACGGACAGCACGGCCAGCACCAGCTCCCTCTCTCCAGCCCGGATCAGGTCCACCACCTGCTTGTGGGTCGCTCCCTCTACATTTACACCATTACTATTGAAAACATGGAGGATGAGATGTAGATAGTTGTTAAGTTTATGTTTTATTCATGCAGAGCATTTTCTTATATACTACAATAAATACTATCTTGCTTAGTCTATTTATTTTTCTAAGAGTTCTACTTGCATTGTTTGTCAATGGCACATTCTGTACTGGACTAAATTATCCTAAAAGCTTGTACATATCCAGGAGTAAACATACAAGAAATAGCTCACAACATAAATCAATCAAATATATCAAATATTAATAAAAAACTACAGCTTCAAAAATAAACAGACTTAAATCATTGAAACATCTCTGACATAGTTTCTATGATTCACAAAGGTAACATTTACACAGAACTGTTGCACTCAGACACTAATAATACATTGTAGGCTTATTTCAAAAGGAAAAGAGTGAAGCATTGCAATATGAGAGCCCTAAATAGAACATTAATTTTTTATGAAATGGCAGAAAGTGAAAGTGTTATAAAGTGAGTCAGGTGAAACAGCTTCTGTTTATGTTTGGCAGAGTAACAGAGCCATTGTCATAACTCTGGGCTCACATCTTTCCCATCAGGAATAAAACCTTTGGTTTATGTAATTAGCAAGCTGAGCATGAACAGCACTGGGTGTGTGCCCTTTGGCAGGCATGTGTCAGAGGCATGACACAGTGCTGATGACAGCGCTGTAGCGTCCTGACCTATAGTTAACTTTACTCACAACAGCCACAGAATCTCTTCTTAAAGCTCTCAGCATCGCCTATAGCTGTTTCTGACGCTATTAACAGCAAAAACAAATAAAGGTGATTTATAAACCATGCCAGAATGAGATGGCGTTGTGCTTACGTAATGGACTTTTGCTATTTAAATAATATTAATTAAAAATATTAGCATGGAAGCATAAGTTGGCCTCACTTCTACTTAAACATTTACCAAAAACAGAAACAGACAGAAGATAGAACTGCCTCAAATGTCACTTGTTTTGTCTTTTGCATAGCCGGAATGTGACCCAGTCAATACCTTGGGGAATATCTTGATTTTATTTTGCCACTATTTGTGTGACAGTAAAAGCTGGCTATGATCTTCTAATACTATGGCTTCCTATTTGAGTTTTGCAGAATAGGTTGATGTTAAAGTTAGAATATGTTGTTAAATTATACATTGATTATTATACTTCTCAGACAAAATTTTCAGACTGCCTAACCATGACCAGAAATGGACAACATTCTTTAATAGCATTCAACTGTAACTGTAAAGGTTTGTATGCTAATCCTACTTTTAAAATGATCTTTCGAGCATTCCCATTTTGTATACAAACATGCCTAACTCATATCCAGAGAGGCCAACAAACGTGTTGTCATCTCTTCCTCATGAGAACTACGGAGGCAGTCAATGTTCAATGAACCCAATTGGCAGTGGTAACAGATAGGAAGCCAGTGAGGGATCACATTCATGTCATTGGTGAAATCAGCCGGCAAAAACCTTATTCATCAGAAGTAGCATGTCTTACTACTGCCTCCTCAGGTCAACGGTGAAGTTAGCACTGTGACAAGGACAACAGTGCATAGGTGAATGGAAAGGTAGAAAATGAGAAAACTGAGGAAATACAAACTGTAATCTTGATAATACACATATTATCAAATATCACATATATAGCAAATCTGAAAGATCATTATGTAGGTAGGTAGAAATAAACAAAGACTGATAGGGGAGACAAATAAAACCATCTTGCAGGTGTAGTAATAGAAAGAACAAATGTCTCCTACAACACAAAATACAGACTAAGCATTTTGGCAGAGCTTTCATTCTAGCAGCTTTATGACTATACAATAAGCACCTGACGTAGTGGCCTTTGCACCATCAGCACTTTTAAGACATTTCCCAGTGTGTCATATTTTCAGTTCTTCTGTCGTTATGATTCAAGGTGATTTGAGCTGCAAAGATTAATCGATTAATCGATTATTTTGATAACTGATTAGGCCTAATCAGTTTGAGTCATTTTTATGAGAAAAAAGAAAGAAAGAAAAAGGTAAAAATTATCTTATTTCAGCTTCTTAAATGTGAACATTTTCTAGTTTCTTCACTCTTCTATGACAGTTAACTAAATATATTTGAGTCATGGACAAAACAAGCCATTTGCGGATGTCGTCTTAGTTTTTGGAAAACACAGATTGACATTTTTTACGATTTTTCACCATTTTATAGACTAAACTATTCGATTAACCGAGAAAATAATCAACAGATTACTCGACAATGAAAAATAATCAGCCCTAATAATAAGCCCTAAAGGTAATAGTTTATTTCTTTTTCTGCTGAAGAGTAGTTTTCTATTTTGTACTCTATGCATGAACACTTACACTTATGCACAAGCAAAGACGCATCCATACACACTCTAAAACTCAAAGCTAAATCTGCCACAATAACATACACTGCACAGCTTAAAGAGAGAAGTGTTCCAAGTGTTTAAGATTATACATAGCCTTTATCATCTAGCAGGAGGCTGAAAAAAATGTCTAGTATGATAGATTATTCTGCATCAAGGCTCAGAAGCAGGAGTTGTTTGTAAATGTGCAAAGAAGTATTGATTGCATAGAGAATAGCAGAGATACATACATACATACATACATCCACATGCTTGCACACAATCACATAGAAAAATTGGGGTCAACAAACTGCCAGGTTACTGCAGGCCATCCATTAAGAAAGCAGTGTGCAAAAGCCAGCCAATGAGATCCTGAATTTTAAGAGAGCTAAGCCAATCAGAATTGAACTGAAAACATCCCTCCCTTTCTGCATCACCTTATTCCACACAAACAGACACACTGAAGCGCCAGTACTGATGCCGAGCTGTGTGCTGCTGCGTGTTCCTCGCCATAGCAACAGAGTCTAACATCAGCAAGCAATCTCCATGCATACTAACGTGCCAGTGAGGACAACCACCTCTATCCTACATGCAGCAGCACACATCAGTGCTCACTGATAGTAACATCAAAGCCATGTGTGGTTAACTGACCAAATTCAGTTATGCTGATGATAACGATTTGCCTTGTTTTAACCTTCACTAGATGCAGTGTGTCATGCAGAAATAGTAGGTTACACACTTAATCTGGCTCCAATGATATGAATGTGTACTAGGGGTGATTTGAGACATGCTGTGGATGAGTGGAATAGGCTCCCGCGTGACGGGAATTCCTAATAATCCCCGGATCTTTTCTCTCTGACACACAGACACTCCTTTCATTAGGATGAACAGATATTCTTTCTGCCTAGCCAAAGCACTATGATAGTGCACGTACACACAGACTTCTTGGTGGCCGACACTGGTCCCAGTAAAAAGACAGTGAATCATGCTCACAGGTCCTGCTTGCCTCGATTTCCATTGACAATCATTCTGAGATGAAAGACTCATTTGTATTTTACTCATAATATGCTTTTAGTTAAGCTAAGACAGTAACCACTTACACCTCAAGAATCCTGTCCCCCTTTGAAATACCGGCTCTGTCGGCGGCACCTCCCGGTAGGACAGCACTGACATGCTGCAGGGGAGCGTACAGTTCTCCGTTAATGCTCCGTAGTTGCCCGCCTTCACTAACTTGTCCCCGAACATTGAAACCATAGCCCGAGTCGGACTTCACTATTCGAACTAGCCGTGGGCCTGAAGTAACGGTGGTTGCCGTCTGGCAGCTGCCGCCGGTGCCCGGTGTAACGTTACTGCTACCGGAGCCGTTACGAGAAGAAGGGTGAGGCAACGGAGGGACCGATGAACAAATTCCTTGTCCCTCGACGTCCGACATTTTTCTATACTCTTTGTATCATCCACTCCAATTCAGCTAACAATAAATATCCTGCAAACATTAGCTTGTAGTAGCAGGCTAATCAGCTTGGCTAGCTAACTGACCGAGATCATCGGAAAAAGCCGACAGAGTCCGACGATTCGCGAGACCGCCACAGGATGCGTTCCATGTGGGTCACTTCAGACTCCTTTTTGAGGGTGTGTCGGTGAGTATGCTGGGTAGGCCACATAATTGTATCCAGACAAGTTGTGAGTCAGTTAGTTATTTCTAGGCTAAAATAGCAATGTACCGTAATAAGTTTGACTTTAGCCAGTGGTTCCCAATCTGTGGATCCCTCATTAACCCAAATAAAAGTAGGCTATCAGGGGTCTAACTTTTCTCTAATTATTGTTTTTCTAATTATTTTTTTTTATTGTAAAATGTTGGATAGTTTCACATATTCGGTTTTCTAAACGTCCTTTAAATGAAAGGACAGAATCTTAGTTTGGACTATAGTCACTCACAACTCATAAAACCATAACCTGTGATTATAGGTCATTAGTAGACATGAGCATTGCCAAGGGATAAAGACTGGACTGGAAGCAAGATTACTAAAGCTAATCTACTTGTCTTGATCAACAGAAAATGAATCACATATTTTGATAATCAATTGATAATTTTATATAAATTTTTTTATGATATAATATCATAAATGCCAAACATGTTTTTTTAAGGCCAGCTTTTAGTTCATGGAATATATAAAAGGCAGACTATGTTTTTAAAGATTATTTTAAGGCATTTCTGCCTGTGGAGAGAGGGTCATCTGCCTGAGTTTGCACAATATTTGTATTTCATTTAGGAACAGACACAAAATCATAAAACGTGACAACATTTATTTTTGTTTCTTTATTAGTCACCAGTTATGTAACATCAGTGAAAACACATTCAAAGTCAGCATATTTCAAGTCCCTTAAGCCAACATAATTACTCAATTTTTTTTTATTATTTGGGACAAATTAAAGAAGGCACCAAAGTTCTGAGGCAATGTGGCCAATACTTATTTTGAAGTGCTTATCACAGTGAGGGCTGCTACAAAACTGACATATTCCTCGAAAGAAACAACACCATCGCCGTCGTTATCCAGCATGCCGAAGAATGTATCTATTTCAGCTTTGCTTTGGGGCTAAAGAAAGAGAAACAATAGGAGTTATAAGTAAACGTATGAAAAAATATGTCAAACAGGCATTCACAGCTCTCTGTTGCCATAGTGCTACATCTTTTTATGTACTTACTCCTGCCACAGAAAACTCTTTGCGGAGCAGTTCAGCAAGTTCTTTCTTGGTCAAAGTGTCTTTGGCTCCTTCTTCTCTAGCGTACTTGTCGAAGATAGTCCTAAGGAGATCCATTGCCTGAATGAGCTGTGACATGGTGGCTGGAACGAGAACATATTGTTGACTGTGTAGTTCAATGTTTATTTATTTATTAATGTATTCAATTTACATGGCTGGCAATATGTGGTAAAGTTTCATGCCACATTTAAACACATGGGTCGGACTCTACTGCGTTAAAACATCAAATTAAGAGGAGTTGGAAGAGCACCTTGTTAAGACCAATAATGTTACTGCCAAAGACACACTTCCACATTTGTCTCATGAATATAACTGATTTTTTTTAAAATAAAAAAGTCAGTATAAGCTATAATTCAGATTTTCCTTTTTTCCTAAGTCTTGCTCTGCTGTTGCCTTGTCATCTTTTTTCTCCCTAAGGGGGAAAATACTACATTTCTAGTGACCATTGGTTTTAAACAATATACATGATCAAGTATGGGTGGTGCAACAGAAAAGCAAATTGGCAATTTGGTGTGACAGGCAAGTCTCTGAACGTTTTTAAAACAATTCAAGGCATCAAAAACGCTATGCTGACTTCCAGCATGTAGTCGTCATGCCAACTCACTTAACTGGCAGTTTCTTCTCAACCGCTTCGGCTCGATACTGCCATACATTGTCCTCACTCACTAAGTTTTCTCACCCTACTGCATGTCTGTAGATCTTTTAAAACAACTTTTCATTGTTTTTCCCAGAATTCTTGGTAACTTGAATTTACTGAATTCCCACTATTTAACGATTGTCGCTATTATAATAATGAAATTATATACTTGTTATAATCTTTCCATAGATTTACATGTAAGTCCTATTCAGACATAGCACTCCACCCAGTACACCGACCACACCCAGAAGCTTACTCATGCATCTCATGCCACATCATATCAGGTATCAACTATTTAGATAAAGTAAATGCAAAATCATTAATGCTGTATT
The DNA here is from genome assembly GCF_031162955.1 of Sander vitreus. Classification (NCBI taxonomy): domain Eukaryota; kingdom Metazoa; phylum Chordata; class Actinopteri; order Perciformes; family Percidae; genus Sander; species Sander vitreus. The sequence goes on from NC_135860.1 coordinate 14,209,432, forward strand.
TAAAAAAAAAGATTCTTTTAAACATATTTCCACTTACCAAATTTGTATGAGAACTTGTGTAGGTCGAGAGGGTGGAAGAGAGGGATTTGAGAAGAAAGCACGGACACAAATGTATTTAAATAGAAGTTGACACACCCTCTCTCCAAGCCTCGCCCCTCTTAATAGCTTTTTTTCTTTTTTTTTTTTCTTCTTCTCTCCAGAAAAACAAGCAACAGCGCTTGCTTTCCCTCTGAAAAAAGCCTCCTTTCATACCAATAATACTAGTTCGGGAAAGGTACAAGTCATATTTGAATATTAGGATGCAAATAGTTGATTGCATGTCGTGTAGTAAGTAATGGTGGTCAATATAATATCCTTCAGTCCGCAGGATAAGACAACATCAAATCCTCCATTCATAACCTGTAAGGAGTTAGTAGAAGTAACAGAAAATACCAATTGAAAAAGGAATCCCCCTTTATTTTCTTGTTTAAATCTGTACTATTAAGTTGTAAATGTAGTCTTTTATTTTATTTTTTTTTACTTATTGATTTAGATCTAATTCTTTTGTCGTTCTTTTCTTTTTTTAAGATTATTTTTTTGGCATTTTAGGCCTTTATTTATATAGGACAGCTGTTGACATGAAAAGGGATAGAGAGGGGGATTGACATGCAGCAAAGGGCCGCAGGGCGGAGTCAAACCTGTGGCTGCTGCGTTGTGGAGTAAACCTCTATGTATGGGCGCCTGCTCTACCAGGTGAGCTACCCAGGCGCCCATTTAGATCTATTTCAATTGATGTATGCGTTGTTTGTTTTGATTATCTATTTTCCAGTCAAATGTCACTTATTGAATTACTTTACTATATGAAGACCTCCATGTAAGATCCTCACTAACACATTTATGTCCCAATAATTACACACTAAATGGGACCCTTGTAAATTTGGTATACTTTTATTACATGTATAAGTATAAAAGTAGGCCTACATTTACTTGTTATGGATTAGGCTATTTTTCCTAACCTGACGCGCCAGATGGTTGGTTACAGAGAGCCCTTAATAGGTTAGTCCAGCAAAGACTCCTGTTTTGTCCTTCAGCTGTGAGGTGACAGCTGTGAGGCCATCTTTTTGTAGATTTTCTCATTAACATTTTCCACAGGCTGAATTAATGCATAAAGTCCTTCCCCTTACATTTGGTAAATACTGTTCATCTGGCATGGACACTTCAGGGTAAACTATCTAAACACAAGGTGCACGGTGCTGCATAAGCATTACTGAGATGGAATGAGCTGCTTATAAGGTTAGGAGATGTATTTTAAACAGACTTTATGTAACTGTATGTAAGCTACTACTGTCTTCAAAGCTTTTTACGAACCACATACAACTGTTTGCCTCTCCCTGAATGAGGAGACATTTTAGTTCATGTTATATACAAATCCAGATTATGTTCTTAAAGATACTTTTTAAGACATTTCTGCTGTAGATGTGGAGAGACAGTCATTAGCCTGAGTTTGGACAATATCTATATTTTGTTTAGGAACACACAGAATGTGACATTTAGTTTTGGTTTCTTTATTGCTTACTTATGACATTCAAAATCAGTGAAACACACTCAAAGTCAGCAACTTTCAAGTCCCTTCAGCCAACATAATAACCCATCTATGATCTGTGTGTGTTTAACCAAGTTTTCCTTTTCAGAACTTGTGATAATGACATGCATATTTATGTATACTCAGTTTTATTTAGTTCACATTAAGTATGACACCAAAGTTTTAAGGCAATGTTCAAAATACTTATTTCTAAGAGGAAAGCATCACAGTGATGGCTGCCACAAAAGTGACATACTCCTCGAAAGAAATAACACCATCACTGTCGTTATCCAGCATGCGGAAGAATTTGTCCACTTCAGCTTTGCTTTGGCACTAAAGAAAGAGAAACAGGAGTTGTAAATAGATTGTAAAACAAAAAAAATATATATATATGCCAAAGAGCCATTCACAGCTCTCTGTTGCAATAGTGCTAGATCTTTTCGACTTACTTCTGGCTCACACTCAAGCTCTGTGCGGAGCAGTTCAGCAAGTTCTTTCTTTGTCAAAGTGTCTTTGGCTCCTTCTTTTCCAGCGTACTTGTCGAAGATAGTCCTAAGGAGAGTCATTGCCTGAATGAGCTGTGACATGGTGGCTGGAACGAGAACATATTATTGACAGTGTAGTAGTTCAGTGTTTATTTATTAATTTCACATGGCTGGCAAAATGTGATAACACTTCATGCTACATTTAACAAATGGGTTGGACCCTACTGCGTTAGAACATCAAATTTAAAGACTGGGAGGAGTTGGATAAGCAGCTTGTTGATCAATAATGTTACTTCCAAAGACACACTTGCTCATTTATCTCATGAATAGAAGTGACTACAATTCAAATTTTCCTTTTCGCATAAGTCTTGCTCTATTTTTGCCACCTTTTCTCTCCCTGAGGGCTACATTTCTAGTGACTATTGGTTTTAAACAAGGGGGTAAGCATCTTCTCACAACCCGAAACCTCCTATGGCGCCATTTTGATGCTAATAAGCACTCACCCCCCGTTAGCATTCCATTGACTGCCATTCATTTTAACGTCACTTTGACAGCGAATAACTTTACATCTGAAGCGTTTAAAGACTTTATTTTTCCATTGTTTATTTATAAAGAAACACGACAATGTATAAAAGGCTCCATTACCTTGTACCTCACGTTATGGCTCCATAGCAGATGTTTTTGTAAAAATAGGCTAACATTTGTGTCATAACCACGCGACTTACTGTCGCATAGTAGAGGAATTACTGTATAGTACAGGAGAAGCTCGCAGACAGTTTCGACTTACATTAGCTGTTTAAGTTTAATTACTAATGTTAACTAGCATTTTAGTTAGCAATAATTAGCCTGTGTCCATGTTATCTCCTTACATATACCTACGATCTCCGTCTACGAGATTGGGTATGATTGAGATTTCTCTTGGCACAGCTACCAGAAGGCTTACAACTTTCAGACAGGTTGCTCACGTCACATTTACGTCGTCTCTTTCTGTTGCTCAGCGCTCACCGGAAAATTGCTTCTAATGGCCTTCACTGGTCTCCGTCCAGAGCAACGGGATCTGTTGGTCCATTCTTATATACTGTCTATGGTTTTAAACAAGAGACATGATCAAGTATAGGTGGTGCAAAAGAAAAGCAAATTGGAAGTTTGGCAGTTATAGTTTTTAATTTTCAATTATTTTTAATTTTATTTTATTTTTGACTTTTCAAATTCATTTTAGTTTAGTTTCAGGTAGTTTTTTGCTAGTATTTGCTAGTTTTCGTTTTTAATAGAAAGTCAATGGAGAGTCTGGCCACTCTCCATTGACGTGAAGTGAAGTGTTAACTTCCTTGAAGGCGGGTACTCTGTTGAAGTTTAAAACTATTGGATCTGCCCAGAGCCATTCGCCTTAGCCAACCATTTCATCACTAACGGAGCGAGCTGGAAAATCAAACCCGAACCCTGTGGAGAGGAGGGCCACAACATCATGGCCACCAACAAAACTCATGATGAATGAGGCTACAGCTGATGGGACGCAAAGTCAGAGTATATTGCATGCTACCATGTCACTTCAGACTTTTATGTGTCATCCTCTGTTTCAAGAGTTAACTGCTTTCACATTCGGGAGACAGGAGTTGCTTGCCTTGTGAATGACAAACTTGCTCCTATGTATGTATGGTGTGGTTGGGGACCTTTGAGCCAAATTCCATCTACAAAGCAGCCCACAACTGCCAATATTTTCTGCCGGGTCATTGACCTGTAACACCACATATGTTAATATTTTTTTAGAGACATTTACAAACATATAAGAGCTTGCGTGCGCCAATGTGACGTCAAAATGACGTAGATCTCGCTGGTGCGCCAGGATTTTGAGTCACCACTATTTTTTTCAGCGACGCGCGACATAGCGGAAACAGGAAGCATGAACAAGCTTGAGAGCAACCGGATGCCAGGACTCTCAGAGTGACTGCAAGTCTCTCTTGTAAACTTACTGGGTTAAGATGAGTTCTTTTATGGCGAATGAAAGGCTTGATCCAACGAAGTAGGTCATCGAATCAAATCGAAGCATTGACGTCAATGCTGCTGCCAGTTCTGGCGTTGTTTACCTTTTTCTTCTTCTTCTAGTCCGTACAAATAGCAAAGTCGGTAGCCTTTCCTCATTAGCGCCACCTCTGTTCAGGAGAAGACTGCAACTAGTGTCACAACCACCACGCGCGAGTATAAACAGTTATGGCGCTCCCATGATGGCGCTCGACAGATCGGCTGAGGCGAGTATACCCTACGTTTGACGTTACCTGTGTACTGACATTTGTCATTGCACATGTTAGTTTTAGGCTAAATATATTTCTGTAAGTTAAGCTAAAACTCTTTGACAGTATGCAACTTGTGTTATAGAGGAATGTGGACACATCAGAAAGTGCAGTATGTCTGCAAGTGCCTTAGCTTGCTAAGACAAAGCTAACATTAACATATTAACAGCTAACTTGTTCTTTTTGGTAGACAAAGTTTGCTTAAATAATCATTTGACATGCTTAAATCTAATAATTTGTGCTAGGTACGAGCAGTATGTTATCATTTCAGCCCTTAGTTGCATATTGTGGCACAGATTGTTTTTCCCTCCGGTGGGCGTGGCTTACAGTGGCATGTTGTGTTGTGCTCTGTATCTGGTCGTCATGCCAAGTCACTAACTGTCAGTTTCTTCTCAATGGCTTTGGCTCGATACTGCCGTACATTGTCCTCACGCCCTCATTTTTTGTTCCTCTCAGTTTTCCCACCCTACTGCATGTAGATCTTTTAAAACAACTTTTCATAGTTTTTCCCTCCAGAATTCTTGGTAGCTTTAATTTACTGAATTTCCACCAATTTTATGATTGTCACGATTATAATAGTCAAATTATAATTGTTATAATCTTTCTATAGATCAAAATATAAATCTTATTTAAATGTAGCACTAAACACAGTACACCCCACAGAGAAGCTCATTCATGCACCTCATGCCACATCATGCTACATATCAGGTATTAGCTATTGAGATAAAATAAATGCAAAATGATTAATGCTGTATTTCAAATAGGATTTTAAAAACATATTTCCACTTACCAAATTTGTATGAGAACTTGTGTAGGTAGAGAGGGTGGAAGAGAGGGATTTGAGAAGAAAGCACGGACACAAATGTATTTAAATAGAAGTTGACACACCCTCTCTCCAAGCCTCGCCCCTCTTCAAATTTTTTCTTTCTTTCTTTCTTCTCTACTTTCAAAATCAGAATCAGAATCAGAAAGGGTTTTATTGCCAAGTACGTTTTTTTAACACATACAAGGAATTTGTTTTGGTGTTGTTGGTGCACGTCACACATTCTTTAGATGAAAAATTAAACAATATAAGTATAGGTACAAACAATATAAGTATAAGTATATTTACACAGTATGTGATAGTAAATGTTGAGGGTGTACTCTTGCTTTCCCTCTGACAAAAGCGCCCTCTTATACCAGTATTAACAGTTTGGGAAAGATTAGGTTAGCTCATAATGTATAATACAAGATTGCATGTCGTGTATGGTCGGGTGGTTCTTACGGACTTACAGCCCTAGTATGCAGCAATGTGTCAGTGGAGAAGAATACACACTTTTATGAAAGCAACAAGTACAATAGACTACAGCCTCCAGGCTGCTGTGTTTGGAATGAGACTCTCAACAATCAAAAAAGTAATATGTTGCAACTGTGGATTGACAATATCATAAGACTTGTTTTCGCAGTGCGGTAAAACATTTGATGTTTCGAGTGGGTTTGGTATTAGTGTGATGAGAGACACCAGAACAGACAAGAAGAAGATAGCAGAGAATCGGTGTGGTCAACGATTCACTGTTTTCAGACAGACACTGTTCTCCCTTCATAAACACACCAACATCTACTAAAAAAAAAGTACTCAGTACATCAGCCATTAAAAGCGGTGTAATGATTTCAGAGCCATTGTGATAATTAACCCTATCCTTGTCAGGATTTGTATAAGTATAATGAACCCCAGAGACTAAGTGTGGCTGCAGACCTTTTGTCTTGTTAATATATTTTTTAAACCTTCATCTGAAAACTGGAAAATGCTTTGACTTAAGTGTGACACAGAGCATGTATGTGCAGATGTTAAACACAAGGAGACTTCTAACACCTACCAATAAAAGTACAAGTTGGCTAAAGCTTCTTTTAAGTACAACTACTCCAGCTGTTGCATGTGCTTAGTTTTTTTTTTTCTATTTTACTGTAAGCATATGAACAATATAATAAAAATCTACCTTTATAATATTACATGTATGTATAATATTAGAGCATGGGGCTCTCTGTTTTTGTCAAAACAGGCTTCTGTTGTGTGCTGTGTAGTCTCTGCCTCTCTCAAAACACCACACAAAAAATTCCATTACAACCCAGTGGTTGATTTTGTGTGTGTGTGTGTGTGTGTGTGTGTGTGTGTGTGTGTGTGTGTGTGTGTGTGAGAGAGAGAGAGAGAGAGTGCCTGTGTAAGAGAGTTCGTGTGCGTGCAAGAAAGCTTGTTTACCTCAAGCAGAGGATTTTAGAGAGGAAGTAGCTAAATTGCTCTTCATTCTTTCTCCGCCCTTTTTTCATCTTTTAGTCAAAGTTTCTCTCTTTAGTTTAAACAGAAGAACAGAAAATCCAAAGTTATGTGATGTGAACAAGTCATTCACTTCCTGATTCTTGTAAACCAACAAACAGCATATGTGTTCAATTATTGCTGTTTGATCAAAAAAAGCTTGTAGCCGCTCCAGGAGCTAGAGTGTGACACAACCCTATTGAGTTCATTGGAGTTTATGAGCTATGCTTTGGCTGAATGTATCCCTGGAGATGAATGACGGATTAAATCTGGAGCTTAGTTGTCTTACAGTTGTGTGGTTTAAGCAAGAATAATGCTGATGCTACCACGCAGCTCGGTTTACAATGAGTCAACCATTGGACTGCAGGCAATGTCAGACCCACAGACACAATGGAGTCCAAGTTTGTTGTTTGTAACTCTCTTCTTTCTTTGGCTCTGATTTCCATTGTTTCTGTGCTTTGTCAGTTTGTATTACAAACTACTGCTTACGCTGAAGTGGTTATTGACAATAGGCATTGTCTGGGTATGTCTTCACAGCAGTCAGAATGAAAGAAAAAGGGTGTGGAGAAGAAATTTGCAAATGTGTCTTCAGACTCTGTGACTAGCCCCCCACCTCATTTTCTCATGTTGTATATATTACTGTTTTTATGTATTTTACTGTTATTGTTTGTATTGAGACGGAACAAGTACACAATGAATTTCACCACATATTGTACTGTGTATGATTGTGTATGTGACAAATCAATTTGATTTGATTTGAATCCTTGTGTGCTTAATCAGATTTGTAAATTTGTAAAAAATAATCTCCAAATTTGTATCAAGATTTACAAGTGTATTAAGATTTGTATATGTGTAGACAGATCTGTGTGCGTACATGAATGCGTAGTCAAAACTGTAAATGCGTACTATATGTATTATGGCTGAAAAATCGAAGTATTTTACTCGAAGAGCTGGAAATACAGACAAATCATCAGTTACAACTCAGCAGGCCTCTACACGTGACTTTTGCTGCACTTCTGCAGTGACAGAGATCTGCAAATCCGTGTGGCGATTTGCAAATGCATTTAGAGATTTATCTGTACATACTTCACTCGCACTTTGCCTCAGTACAACCTATGCATACTACCAATCGGCTGTAGCCACATGCATGGCTGTAGCCACACGCATGGCTGTAGCACCCAGTGATGTTAGGCGTGACATTGCTGGGCTGCATAGACGCTGCATTGTACACCAGCCAGGTATTATGGTACTCTATATATTGTCTGTTATTCTGATGTAGGCTGCATTGTTTTAAGTGTATTTATGTGGGGATACTTTGGTAGGTTTGTACAGCTTCATCCTCTCAGATTCCTCCTGCTCTCAAGGGGTGTTGTTAAGACTCGCAAAGACATGCAGCCGAGAATCAAAATAAAGAACAAGGAGCCTAGCAACCTGAATGGCCTCTTGCATACGTGGAAGTAATTAAACCTGAGTAGGGTGTGTTCTTTTCCTTGACTGAGGTGTGTCAGATAATCCCTCTGGTGTGGAATCTCTCAACTGAATCTGAATCTATTCTCTGTCCCTGAGAAATTATAACCAACTCACAGTATGCAGTGTTACTACATGCTCTGAAGATTTTGGGTCTTAACAAGTGATTTCAATACAGACATGTCTCCATGACATTTTCTAGCTTAGCGCAAAGACAGGAAGCAGGGGGAGTGACATTTTGTACTGAAACACTCACTTGCTTCATTTACAGTACTTTTGTGTAGTCTCTTCCGGTCTTCAGGATTAATTATATATACTTGTGAAGTAGAATAGTCATCTATGTTAATTTATGCTTACACTACTGTTAGCTGTTAATCTGTGATGGTGGAGTTACACCGAAATATGTGAAGTGCCTGTATCTGAAGGTTTCATATCAGAAATACTCACATTTCACCAGGAGTAAATTTAAAATTACAGTAAGACCCATTTGAAAGCAGAATGCTTTTATTGCAAATAGTGTGCTGCTGGCAGATGTTCACTTCGATTGCTCAACTTGACACTCACTGTTCATTCAGACCTCACAACCTGTTCTCCTTGTACAACTTGTTCACACAAACAGACAAGTCCTGTGTCATCCTCTATACAGTACATTCTAGTTGTTTGAATAGATAAGTGGCCAGCAATGAACCCAACCTACTCTATCACAGAGTTTATCAATTAATGTATGGTAACATAAAATGTCTCTACAAATATGGCCAACTCAGACCTCTTTTGTGTAAGCCTGACTGAAAAGAAGAAAAGGAGTAGGCTTTACTTTGGCCCTTTGTTTAGATTTGTCTAGATTTACTTACGTGATGGTTGGACCATTTAAACAAATATCAGACCAGGTGCATTTGGTTTATTCAGCTTCAACTGGCTGATAGATTGATAAAGGCGGTACATTCAAACAAATAGATGCAAATAGGCAATGATAAGTGGCTTCACACAAATAAATGGTAGCTAAGAAAAAGTGAGAGTAAAGACAGGGAGTTGTTAAATGACTCTTACTGGGGAAAACTAATGCAAAAATACATTATTTTTATATATTGGACGAAATACCTTTGAGGTACCATCACTGTCATATAATTACAAAGTACAACCTTTTGCCCTTTGGAAATTTTGTTCACCTTGCAAACTCATGCTTTATGGACAAAATTACCCACAATCTTGCTCGTCCTCCACTGACAGTTGAGTTTGCGTCACTATGCTCAGATAACATCAAACAAGATCATCTACCAGAGGCAACTGTGTTGTACAGCACAGGTGCACTGAATTTGGCCGGTCAACTTTCTCCATTAAAGCCACAAACGTTTGGAACACAATACCCAGCACCATCAGGCAATGCTCTACTCCAGGGATCTTCAACAAAGGGTCCAGGGCCCCTAGGGGGTCCTCAGAGTTACCGTAGTGTAAATGTCTTAACATGAATCAAACATATTATGAGCAAATATAAATCAGCCTATTTGTGACCCTAACCCTAACCCACCTACCTACACCAATTAATTTGGTTCCATACTTTACGCAGAGCTTCTAAAAACACATCTTTTTTTTATGGGAGCTCACTCAAACTCACTTATAGCACATGAATGGACAGCAGGATATGCTTGCAATGGTGTGCTGGCAGATGCTCACCTCTTATAAACAGTATTTCAGTGCACTGGCACCACCTGGCAAGCAGTAGGGAGAATGCAGTATATAATACATGGGTGAGCAGTAGGTGTGACTGTTTTATGAAATGATGAGGAAACAAATTTGAAGCTATTCAACGGTCCTTCTCCGAAAAAATATAACATAAATGAATCACTAAATTAACTCTTGTGTAAGCTAGACTCGTTGAATTGCACTTTTTTTTTAAAATTAGATGCTAAACATGTTAAGATATTTAGATTTACTTTTACTGCAATTACATATGAAAAATACATCAATTACAAAACAAGCTAAACTAGAAGAGTAATCAAAGTGTAGCCTAGCTGTCACACTTTGTTGTCAGCCATGCAGACATCCATCCTTTTGTTAACTGACCACATGAACAGGAGGTGGTATACTAAGAACTCAATCTTGGAACAAATTCAATATTAAAACTGAAATTCTAGTTTTTTCTGTACTGCTTTAGGCTATTGTTACCATTAGTTGGACACTAATGGTAAAACTGCAGCTGAGCTGGTATCTCAGCCAGCCACGTTAAACACGTCTCATTTCGTTACACATCTGCGGAAAAAATTGCAGACACATTGGCTACTCAGCCAATCACAAGTTCCTCACAGGGAAGCAAACATGAACCAATAGAAATTGAGGATTTTTTTCTAGACAGGTTGGAATGTGAGTGAGTTAACACTTTGTGGAGAGGAGGAAAATCCACTTGAAATAAAGTAAAATACAAATAATATTAAAAGTGGCACCCTCCCATTGTTTGCAACTACACTGTCTCACTCCTTTCTTTGCAACTTTTGAATGTTTTTAAAAAAAATGAAAATGTCTTAACATGAATCTCACAAATTATTAGCAAATATAAATCAGAAAACAAATTGATGATAGGCTTACTTGCCTAAGGTAGACATCCACAGATACAGTTAATCCTAAGGATTCACTGTACCACATAAAAACATGATTTATAAAATCATACCAACTTTTATTTTAATAGCTTTGTATTATATGCACAAAAGGTATGTGTAAAGGCTTTAGGCCCAGTTTAATACGCAAATTCATTTCATTCGATATATGTAGAAGGGGGACCCTGCTCCGTCTCTCTTTCAGTTTAGGAGTCCTTGGCTTAAAAAACATTGAAGACCCCTGGAATAGAGCATAGAGACATTTCTACCGAGGAAGCACTGACAGTGATATGTGCACTGGAGAAGATAACAGGTGATTGCTGTTGAATCTTTGATGAGCCCGTGCTTGTTTCCTTCCTCAGCAGTGATACCAGATACCTATCAACTACATGTGCAGTGATTGCCAGGAAGCCCACAACAAACTAAACTTCTTCTAGTGTTTTATTCATTTTCAGGAAGTATCGAATGTAAAGTCCTTTGAAAACCAGATTACACAGTGAATATAACTTTTCGATGCACATTTCAAACACAAATCACAGGCTTGTGTTTCATGATGGATGTGCAAATTGCCTAAAACCAGCCGCATCTGTTTTCAAGGACGACTGTGTCACATATGTTATACATGTAATTAGGTGCTACAAACATTTATAGGGTTTGCAGTTCATCTTTTTCAGTCTTCTTCTTCAGCTTCTTGTTCTTTGCCCTTGCCTCTCTTGACACCCTTGCCTGTCTTCTTGTTGTAGTAGCATTTGGCCAGGACAGACACACACCGACAAAACTCTCTGAAATTGACCTCACCATCATGGTTTTTATCCAGCAGCTCCATGGCTTCCCCGATGTCATCTGCATTGATTTTATCCTGGAGAACACATTAGTTAATTAACAGAATGGAATACACAAAAGCACACCTGAGTGGTTAATACTATGCAGCATATCAAATCCACTGTATTTTATGAATAGCTGTGCACGTCATGTGAAGTGAGTTTGTTGATTCTCTTACTTTTAACTCAGGACTTTGTATTTCTTTCTCCAACACCTTCTTCAACTCTTCTGTGTTTAACTGGTGTTTCTTGCCATCATCATCAGCATACTCCAGAAATATATCCACAATGTTTGTAATGACCTGTTCCAGACGAGCCATGGCTGTAGCTGGAGAAAAAAATTATATTGATTGTGAGTAATTAACAAAGAGTCAGAAGGAAATTTTTGCAGACTGTGTAGTGTTGTCAGGTAGAGACACATCTTGTCAGACTAATGCTTATAGACATGAGCATATGGTGTAAAAGTCAGAGGTTCAAAATCAACACAATAAGGGGGTTGAGAAATGCTCAGAGCACTGAATAAAACTCTAATAGACGCCAAAACATTACCCTAAAGTTAATAACATTGACAGACAACAATTTTGGCATTTCCGTTGCATCTTTCATGCTCAGCATCCAAATTAATTGCTGCTATTTTTTTTCTTCCCTGCCATCCCTGACATCCTGCTTTTCATCAGGACTCACCTTAAGCGTTAACGTTCCCCGGGTGAAGAGAGAACACGTCTGTGTCACAAGTTGTCCCAGATGAGACTGTTGTCAGACTGACAGCAAAGCCTCCTCTTAAAGAGTGGAAACACACACACACACACACACACACACACACACACACACACACACACACACACACACACACACACACATACATACACATAAAATATGAAAATGTTCCACCCAAACTAGCTTCACCAGTTCTGTCTCAAAACTGTGCCAAAAAAAGAAAATATAAACTACAGACAATAGTTATGTTTGTGTTGTATAGAGCAACTAGTTGTTGACACTGCGTGTTAGTGAACAGTTACAGTAGATCATACATGGTTTGGATTTTAAGGCGAGTCTCTTAACTGAGGAGCTACTCAGTGTAGCCGTCTAGAGAAAATGTGGGGTTTTTCCAGCCCAAAGTGGTGAGTCAAGTCACAGCTGTGTGTGTGTGTGTGTGTGTGTGTGTGTGTGTGTGTGTGTGTGTGTGTGTGTGTGTGTGTGTGTGTGTGTGTGTGTGTGTGTTTGTTTATAAGCATATGTCTCCATGTCTGCACAGTGTCTGGTCTATCCTGCTTTCCCTAGAGTTTTGCTCATGTTGTATATTAATAAGGCTAGATTTATATTCCTATTGTCTGCTGGATATGTCTGTCTCTGTCATTAAGAGTGTCTTGGCTGTTTGTTTGTTCTGTTTGATTCTGACGCAAGTCTCTACCCATTCATCCTGCTCAACTGTTATGTAACTCGCCTCCATTTTCTTCCTCTCTTCCCCTCTATTGCCCCTTGCCAAGTCCCTTTTAGGTCAACCCATTCAGCGCTAGCCTCTTTTCACTTTTCCCATATTACTTTCACTTATTGAATGATCCGATTCTCCTTGCAGGGGAGGAAAAGAAAATAGAGACGAAGGATCATGTGTTAATTACAAAAAAGTTTCCACATCTTTCCACACTCTGCTGGCTGGGGTATGAGTTACAGTTTCACTGGTGGAGAGGTTCTGAACCTGTGCAATCTGCACCATGAACATGAGCACCTATTAGAAAATATATATTTTTTAAAAGTAGCTTTGAACTCCCTTCTAAATTATTTGTTTTATGTTTTTTTAAGGAAGAGTATTGTGACATCTAGTGGTAAATTAAAGACAATACATGACCTCCTGGTTAAAGGACCAAATCCCCACTTTTCATTTTATCTCTATGTTCAATACTTGTATGGGTGTGTTATAAGAGTACTTGTTGAAGGCAGCCATGTTGGTTAAGCTGCAACCATCACCCAACCTGAAAAATATAGTATGATACTACTATTAAATTCAAGATCCTCTTCCACGGTGCCCGCCATGTTTCACCACCATGTTTCTAGTAGCCAGCAATGTATTTGCCATAGCAATGGACAAACCAAGCACTATTTTCTGCATCACCTGCTTCCCTCTGGGCGGAGGTGCAGGAGCATAAAAACCAGAACAAACAGATTGAATTCTTTCCATGCGCCATCAGAACACTCAACATATATCCAACCATTAACTTGCCTTTATCATCCTGCAATAGAGTTACAATAATAATACACCATGTGCAATATTTTTCCTGTCCCACACTTGCTGTTTTTATGTCTTAAATTATTCTTGTTTTTAGCTATTTATTGTTTGTTGTCTTTAATGCACCTTCAGTTGTGGCACTCACAATTGGTCTCAATAGGTGCAATGACAATAAAGGTTTATCTTATCTCTAGAGAGGGCCTTTTGCAGGTTTTTTTATGTTGAAGTGAAAGCCATTGTAGGTTCTCTACATGCTTGGAGAGGAAGGGTTGAGGGGAAAGGTATTCAGTTAGTTGCCATCTATAATCCTATATTTCGTCAAATTTGTGCCTACACATTGTGTCAATGACAATAAAATTGAATTGAATTAAATCTGTAACCTAGACCTAATTGCTAGATCTGTAATTGTATTGAATTGTTGTGCATTTATTCACTGTTCACTAACTGCAAGCCCTGGTCAAAACCATAATGTTTACATTTGACATCCCATATGTTCTGTTATTAAGACTTGTACAACATTTGACATGGTTTTCTGTTCAGGCTTCAGCAGTGAGTCGATAGCCAAACTGTAACTGTAACTGGGATTGCCCTCGATGGTTTGCCTCTTCTTTGTCAAACAGGCAATGCTCTTATGTCACTGGCAATATCATTTCCTCACCAGCTGACTGTTGTTGTGCTCCAGAGCTCCTATTCTATTATCTTGCATTCATTCCTTTGTTATTGATTCAGTTTCTGCATTCTTTAAGTTTTTGTGCAGATAACATACACTTGTACTGTATGTCCGACAGTTATAATGGACTGCATGTTTGATTAACTTATATTTTGACTTGTCACAGCTGGAAAAGCATGTATACAATAAAACTAATGATTGATAAACTCCATTTAGCTGCTTCGAATTCCACACTCTTCCACTTCTCTTGTCACACCTTCACGGCTTATTGGGACACTTCAATACAACAGAGCCATCATGTTATTAGTAACACCTGTGCATTTCCTATATATGCTGGGGAAAAGTTTTTCATTTTTCAAACTCCTGCAGTGATCACCCTCTGGATTCAGAACTGACTTTAAAATATGTTGAATACTTTTTAAAGCATTAAAGGTATGCTCCTTCTCCCTGTGTTGTGTAGTTTAGAGTGTGTGTGTCCTCTTTTCACAGCAAAATCTCTGTGCTGGTGAATGCCAACTATCCCAAGAATCAGGCTGAAAAAGCAGACAGGGCTTTTGTAATCATTGCCCACAGGCTGTGGAATATTCTTTCCTTGGAAATTAAAAACAGAAGAATTTGCTGTCTTATCCTCCTACTCGTAGTTGGTCTATGGTCCTGTACTTACTGATTATTATTGGAACTAATGCTCTGGAGTGTACCATATCCTTTGGCTGTACTTTAACCTTCTTTTAAGCTACTTCATTGTGCTTTCTGTGGAGTTCTGTATTGGTTGGTGCAAGTGGTGTTAAGTCCCTTCTTCAAGGATGATGTACTTTGAATAAAAAGATGTGTGAGATAACAGAAGAATGTGCACGTAAGGGGGGAATGAACGATTTGGCATCTAAACTGGAGGAGGGCCAAGAGAGAAATAACACCATCACCAAATCTTGGAAAAAAAAGGCATGCTTGCTTTTGGCATAACCCTAACTCCTGAACTCATGACATACAGGCATGTGGTACTGCAACCAAGCAACATCTGATACCAGCACATTTTCCATATTGAACCTATTACATACTGCATTAAAACTGCTGCGTCAATTGAACATTCAAGGAGTATTTATGGGTGGAATGATGTTTCAGATGGAAATCACTTTTCTCTGAGGTATTTTCTGGCATTGGCAGAATTCTTCTTGACGATAACAGTCCCATGTGTACAAGAAACACATTAGCGAATAAAACTATATGCAACCAGAAGAAAGCTTCCTCAAGATATAAGGGGGAGGGGAGGGGGGGAGTTATTTTGTACCCAATATAATAAAAGACAATAAGGTGAACTCTTGTTAAAGGTAGTTTTTATTTGTAAATCTGACACACATTTGTGCTACAAAATTCTTTTACTACTAAAAAACTGAACATAATTACTCTCCCTCATATTTGCCCATCACTTCTTGCCCTTCTTCTGATTATGGAGCATGTAACACTTCTCACAGGCCATCGAGAGGCCGACGACGAGGGGAAGAAACTCTTCAAAGTCCAACTTATCATCTTTGTTCTGGTCCAAATCTTTCAATATGCAGTCCACAGTTTTGGGGTTCTTCTGGGTCTGAAAGAGCAAGTTTAGAGTGTAAAGTTAAAGTAAGAGCAATAAGTTATGCACATTGATTATAGTGAGGAGAGACTTGGGAGAAAGCCGAAGATTCTTACTTTCAGGAAGGTGGGTAATTCCGTCTCCATTAGTTTTTTCAGTTCTTTCTTGGTTAAGGTCGTTGCATCACCGTCTTCATCGGCATAGCGGTGAAATATCTTAATCAGGGACTCCATGCAATTCTCCAACTCAGTCATGGCTGCAGAAGTGGGTGCTGAAAGAAAGAAAGACAAGTCTGGGCAAAAATCTTATGGGATATATACTTTCTTTTTCTTTACACTCAACTTACAGCTGTTGTAAGTTACTGTGCAGAATACTACTTTACCTACAGATAAGATGAAAGACGGGTTCTATTATAGTTTCCACTACCAAACAATATGGATACAGCTGCAACAAAGCATTTCCCCCCTAAAGCCCCGCCTTTACCAGCTGCAACATTAATAGTAATGTATCAATAAGTCAATAATATACTATCCATTATGTTGGGCCATTCTGTATAATGAGTTCTTTTACTTTTTGTACATTGAGTGGGCTATATTTTGATACTAATACTTACCTTTACTTAGTAATAATTATTTAATGGTTAATGCAATGTTTTTTAAATGCAGGACTAGTACTGTATGTATAGGTATTGCTACTTGTACTAAAACAAAAGATCTTCTCCCACCACTGAGGCAACTTCACTTAAAACTAACATATTGTTCAGTGAGGATGTGGGTGGTGGTCCTGCTGGCACTAAAAGGAAATTCTTTGGCTATTAGACATCGTTTTCTGGCACATAAACTAAAATCCTTATCTCAAGCCTCCCACTCTCTCTCTCCCTTTCTTTTCCATTTTACCATTTCCCTGGCTGAGTTCTAAAAAACGACATAGGCCTACACAGGCATTAAAGACAAAGAAGAGGACCAGCCGCTACTTCAGTGTGTCAGATGAGGAAAAAAGTGCGTAATGCGCCAACAACGCCCAAGCCCGCCCAAGAACGCCCAAGACAACATGTTGAGACATAAGTAAGCTGCATGTAGCCTCCGTCGACATACAGCAACCGAGATAAATAGTCTTCATAATAATTTATCAGTTTTCTGTCTAAAATCATGCAACTTAGAAAAATGCGAGACAACAGTTAAAGCAGAGAAGTGTTTGTAAAAGTAATGAAAACGAACTTACCTGGACAAAAAAAGGCAGACAAGTTTGAGATTCAGTGAAGAGTGAGAAGCTCACTGGAAGTTTATTCAAGAATTTATAGTCCGCTTGGCAACGCCCAGTATGATGGGAGGGAGAGTGAGGGGTAGAGAGAGAGAGAGAGAGAGAGAGAGAGAGAGAGAGAGAGAACAAATAACGTTACAAAAAAAACCATGAGCAAACACTTTCCCTGCCCATGGTTTCCCACAAGACTCACACCGCAAGAGATAAAGATTAATCCATGAGTTTAAAGCTGAAGATTTATTTTTCCTTTAGTTTTATGATGATGTCATGTCATCTTTAGACAGAAATGTCCAGGTCCAACTTTCACATTTGTAAAATCTGCCAAAGAAAATCTGTTATTTAAAGTTCTTCTAATGTGAATCCTAATCAAAGTGTCAATGGCACAGCAAAATTACGCAAATTGGTCGAATGACACACACACATCTTCTTATATGATGCTGGGGCATGCTGAGTCTGGGCCAAGGGTCAATATCTTTGACAACGTTCTTTTAGACTCTGGTGGCTTCTTCTGATCCAGTTTTCTATTACTCATTTCTCCTGGATATATTTCACAAAACCCACAGCTTTGTGTCTGAAATAATCAGTTATGCAATTATATTATTCAATTTTAATGTGTTTTTTTCAGGCCCTATCTGGTTTCAAACAGCCAACTTACATGAAATGTATTGCTTATGAAATATTAAACATCTGTTTTTTGAAAGTTTATCTAAGGAATTTTCTCTGTCAGGAATGCCAAGTCATACCTGGAAGCTGCCTAGTACAACCACAACATGGCCACTGAGCAGCTCCACTGGAACAGTTGGGAGTTTAAGCCTTGTCCAAGGGCATCTCAGTGATTTTATTTTCCCTATCCACATGTATCCTGTCAGTCCAAGTCCATTTTTTCCCCTAACCTTTACACCACCATTGCATTATAAAAACAAAATAAAGCAAATATAAAAATCTATAAAGAATTTGTACCATTTACCACCCCCAAACAGGCACCTTGACAAAATGAGTATAACCAGTCATTACACTCCCCTCTTTGAAGCAAACAGTGACATCAACTACAAGCAACTTCATGTTCACATCGTTGGATTTGTTAATATTGTCCTCAAGTCCCTGCACACATTCACACACCTGGGTCAGTCCACAACCAGTCTACTTCTAAGGACCATGAAGCACCAATGATTTAGTTACTTCATGAGGGGCATTTTGACCAGAGTAGGTGAAAGACAATAGACAAAACAAGCTATGGTGTCTATCCCTGCCCTGCCTTTAACTAAATGGTATTTCAGCTCAGTTTGAAGATAGCACTAGCCTAGAAATCTAGACGCACCCTAGCGGGTCTGGCTTGTCAGACTAGAATAGCACCACACCTACCTTAACAACTAGACTGCACACTGAAAAAAATGGTTTGACAGAAGAAAAACACATTCAAAGTCTTTTACAGAGTTTAATTACAAAATGAATTAAACAACAAAAAAAAAGCAACTTGATGTGCTGATGAATACACAGATAAAGTGATGGGAGGGTTGAATCTCTTTGCAATCAGTGTAAAAACAGTGCTGAGGAAAAGGTTATCAATGGAATGTTGACAGCTTTTTTTATGGCCTTGATTCAATTCGAGATCATTGTAAAAAAAAAGTAACCATGTCTTTATGATGGTTTTAAACCTGTAGTCATTGAACTAATCGTCACTTTCCAAATAATCTTTAAAAAGCCTGCAGAAATACACCAAGGGTTATGGATTCAAGACACATATGACAAAATATGCAACTGCTGTGTTGCACTGGTCATCAGCACCTGGGTAATAATAACTGATTCACTGGATACAAGTGGGAACCAACAGATTCATCAGTTCTTCCTTTTGCCTTTGCTGGCAGCCTTGGCTGGTGTTACTGCGGGAACAGCTGCTTGGTAGAGAGCGGCAGATACTTTGTTGATGTAGTACAGGGCGAAAAGGGAGAATATCAGGCTGGAATAGAAAGAAAGAAAAAGCAATAGAATAAAATGCATTAAGGGACTACTTTTAATGTGTTGTATGAAGTTAAAGAAGGTATTTGTGATCTGCAAAGGTACTGTCACCTACCATGTGGTGACACAGACACGGTGTACCAGACCAGAGGCAAACAGTGCCAGACACAGGCACAGCAGAACTGGAAGTTGAGAGATTTAATAAAAACACGTGAGGGACAGAGTCTGAATGATATATTAAGCATTCTGTTTCTGAGATGGTATGTTAAACCACTGATTCGATCACTGACCAACTGTGTTTTTTTTTTGTTTTGTTTTTTAAATTAACTCCTACAAGGAGCGGCTGGTATGGTGCTGTTTGGATATGCTTTAATAATCAAGGTTCATGTTTCAGCGTAAGCTGAGCAGATGCTCGACTCCACAAATCACAGGAGAAATATTAGGCTAAACATCATGCAAGCATAAAAGACACACTGTGGACTGACACACAGCATGAGTTTGATTTCAGTGTGGTCACTACTTACTCTCTGGGAATATCTTGGCTTGGAATCCCTTCCCGAAAATCAGATTTTCTAGATTATTAAATGCCTGTAAACAAAGTTAAGGTGGAACACTCCACGGTTGGCATCTGTACATTTACATGCACACAGGAAACTAGGGTAATCAGAGAAGTCAGGTAAGGCACAAAATGGGATGCACCATTTTGTTGGAGAATTTGTAATTTGTAAGACAACTGCGTGGGATGGTCATTAACAAAAAGCTATTTTAAACAAAACATGAAATACTAAAGAATCTTGTAGTATAATGATTAGCAACAAGGATTGAAGCAGTTCAATAGGATACAGTGAGGGAG
Organism: Sander vitreus; assembly: GCF_031162955.1. NCBI lineage: Eukaryota > Metazoa > Chordata > Actinopteri > Perciformes > Percidae > Sander > Sander vitreus. The sequence goes on from NC_135860.1 coordinate 14,229,462, forward strand.
CAGATGAAGAGGACTGAGCCCAGGAAACCTCCCAGGATGGTAAGCCACTCAGTGGATCCCAGCTGCTTACTGAACATCTGCATCCCAGCAAATACCAGCACTGACAGCAGACTGGACAGAACTAGAGAGGTGCCCGTGTTCACCGCTGTGAGGCAAAGAAAGTGTTTTATTGTAGAATTCAAACTAGGGCTGGGCAAGAAAATCAGATATCACGATATTCTTGACCAAATACCTCAATATCGATATTGTGGCGATATTCTAGGGTTGACAATTGGTGCTCTAACAAAATATCTTCACACTTTGATTTGAGATACATAATCATCAGTAATATGAACATAATGTCTAAGTGGGGTAAAGGCAAATAATAGAACAGCTAGAACAGTCTGGTAACTTCAGAAAAGTACATCACTTTACTGTAATGCAGCCTTTAAAACCAGGAAAAGACAACACTTATGTTATATCACTATATTACGATATCCAAAATCAAAGACATATCTAGTCTCGTATCACGATATCAATATAATATCGATACATTGCCCAGCCCTAACTCAAACAGAGATGCAAAGTCCTTCACAAAGACCAGGCATCTCATTACAAAAAATGCTAGCCTTGACATTGATGTAATAGTATGGTGCAACAGTTTTGGGAACAAGTCACTTCAGCTGTAACTAAACTGTCTTCCTCTGCTTGACCTCATTCGAAATAAAAACATTTAATATCGACACACTTATAGAACAAAAACAGGACTACGGAAGTACAACATTAACTGTTAACATATTCGTTTCAGCTAACAATAAGACATCTGATAAGATATTTCAAGACAGCAGCTGCTGTGAAGACTCTGCTGTTAGCATCATCATTTAAGTCGCAATTTAGTAAAATGTAAACTTCAAAAGACCCGTTAAAATACCAGCTCTCACTTGAATTAGGTTGGCGACCTAGCTAACTCCTTATAACCTAACGCCACGTCAGTGTTCGTTCATAAACGTTTCCGTCCACTTGCGGTTAGCTTTAAGCTAAACAACCTGCGTTAGCAGCATACGTATCCGACTAATGTAATTCTAAACATACACAGTGTACTAAAATGAATGTCCTTGCTGTTTTAGAGTAGTGCATAACGTTATAGTAAAACATTTCTGCTGGACTGCCATCAGTCATCTACTTCCAAACGTTAGCGTTAGCTAGCTAGCTTGTCCATAGAACTAGGCGCTGATGTATTACAATGTCTAACGTTATGCAAATACAAACGTGCTTGGTGAGTTTACGAGAATGATAAATTAGTCGTGCAATACATACCCATGATTCGATATTAAATGAGAGTCCTCGTATTGAAACAGAGAGGAATTAGGTTTAACTTGGCAATTTATTGTCCAGACTCTAGGAACTAAAAACCTCACCACCCGGTCCAAATGACAGGTAGGACCAGTGGGCGGAGTCTTGAATGGAGGAAGAGAGGACTTTGTTGTCATGCTTTGGTTGTGCTGGTTAGATTGACATTTTTTGCCGAATAAACGCAGGGTCATAAGTCATGATAAATGTGTCTCACGTTTCAGTTGTACATACAATCATTTATATAAGTACAAATTAATCGATGAAAGACTTTTGTTATATGACAAATCTGAACTGTATATTAAACCATTGGAAATGAGTGTATTACCATTGTTATCTTCATTTTCTGCTGATTTTGTGTCAGTTTATAACAGTTCAATCATTCTTAAATCTTATGTTACATCTTTTACCTACTTTATTTTACCCTTACACTGTACAATTTTGTAACATTAAACATAGGATTAAGACCTTGGTTGTGGTATGAGTCTGCTAATCTGGATGGGGGAGGCATTATTTGTACATGTTACGCACTGTGAAAAAGAAGTGCCTAGGAGGCAAAAACAAGACTTGAATGCCAAAGGGGTTCAGAGCAAAAAGAAGACAACCATCAACAATTTAAGAAAGAATTTGTTCAAAATGTATATTGGATTACAATAGCATTCTAAGACTTTCCATGGAAATGACAAATAGACTGAGAACAGAAAACCACATCGAAGTTTACTGACAAATTAGCACTTATTTCAACAAAGTAACTGCCTTTTCTGAATCTATTTCATTCAAAATGTATACACATATATTTTAAAAAAAAAACAAAAAACAATACGGACAGAGAGCGGCTTGTATATCCTTTTGATGTTTGTTGGTGCAGCGTGTGCACTTTGAACATTATTAATGAATCACAGACCTTCTGTAGCTACAGTATTTGTTGATACAGTGAGAAAGATGTCCACGTCCACACTAATTTGTAGCATTTCAGATCAGGACCGTCTTTCACAATGGCTTCTTCTTCAGTCCAAAAACAGCTATAAACAGAAGAATCTCCACAAAAGCAGGGAGCACACTGGAGGCAGAGACAGACAGAGATAGAAATGTAGGGAGAACCATGGAGGACAGTGACACACATGTATTCATACTTTATACATAGTGATACTTCATTGTTTATAGATACTCTCACTTTGGTCTCTGAAAGCTAATACATGCATGCACATGAAAATACTCAGACAAACACACACCAACCTGCAGGCGGCAAAAATAACCCAATATGTCCAGCATTCCCACTTCTCAAACACAAAGAAAGACAAGGATACCGATGCGGTGCAGTGGACAGCCAGTGCTGGGTGTAATATCCGTCAGGGAAAGAAAAACGCTTTTGGAAAAATTAAAACAATATTAAGTATATACAAACTAACCTGCAAATGGCAAGGATCCACCAGTAGATGTCACACTCCCACTGCTCAAATAGAAAGAAAAGCAGAGCAACTGAGGCACTGGCATGGACTCCTGTTGCTATAGTAGGCAAAGAGGCGAATACACAGGAGTTTGGAGTCATGGAATTGTAACGGATGACTAGAATGACTTTTAAAATCATTTATCTCTTTTTACACTTATATGTATAGATATTTCATTTGACACCAATTTCCTGGCTCGTGTCGAGGCTGTCATCAATTCTAAAAAAAATTATTCCCATCTCCCATTCTTTGTCCAGGAGGCAGAAGTCATTGCACTTGCTGCTCTCATCTCATGTCATATTTTTTCTGCACAAGAGCCCCATATCAACATCTCAGTTGGAAGTGAAGTCAGACAGGAAACAAAGAGGGAGAGAATATAACAAGCATCAAAGGTCCCCGTTTGGAATTAAACATATTAATTATATCATCTTCATATATCAGTCATCATGAATGAGGGACCCACAGTATCAGTGTAAAGGATACACAGGAGACATTGGCTGGAGTTGAACATGGACACTCCTGAGAAGAACCCAACCAATTCTATAGCAAACAGACCCAGGGTGACTGCCAATGCCACCACCAACCTGAGACAGAGAGACATATTAGAGTGTGTGTGTATACCTGTGTGTCAAGTTATTTATTACCTTGTGTAAGTGTGCGTTTGTCAAATGTTTCTTACTTCCTGTCTTCATCGTCATACTGCTCTTGCGTGAAATCCAAAGGCAAGCAAGCCTTTACGTTGATTTCCTGTAAAACAAACGTTTGAAACAGCTTATTGTGGAAAAAAATGCATAAGTGGTTATACAAAAAACGATCTTAAAACGCACCTAACGGTTCATCTTAATGCACCACGATAGGTTAGTTTCTTACCCTCGACCAAAAGATTGTGATGACGATGACAAGGTGAGCTGTGATAGTCAAGAACCGTGCAGGGACGAGGCTGCTGACAGCCGACATGCTGAGTAACTAATTACTTAATCAGACAACGAGTATACTAAAATAGAATGCGCAAACAAATGCAACGTTACTGCAATTTAAGGATTTAGGTTAGCATATTTTGCTCACCTAATGTAAGCACTTAGCTGCAGTCTGACCGTCAGGCTAACACAACTTATAGCCAATGTGAACAAAAACACTGCGCGACGTTAAACGCAGAAAAATGCGAACATATCGTTACAACTAATATTTAAATTAGCTTCTATTACTACCAACACAACCAACTATAGATAACATGTCCACGCTGTTGCGCCTTAAGAAGGTTGCTACAACAACCGACATCGTCAATTGAAGTCAGTGCATTCTTAATTACAGTCCGGTTTCACCAACGACCAATATCCAAAGGATCCGGACGCGGACAACAATTGAGAGAGGACCGTTCGTGTTTTCTTACAAAACACTGCCATCTAACTGTACGACGAAAACTGGGCCATAAACAATTTGGTATATGGACATGTTAGGAGGCACTAATCTCCGAAATTAACAACCAGGAGGTTTATTTTGACAAATTGAGCTGCGGTTTATCTAGGCTGTCAGAAGGAAACTGGAGCGATACGTTTGAAAAAAATATTTAAAAACGTTATTATAGGAATATTATGGTGAAATATGCATTTAAATAAAATAGTTATAGGCTATTGCTGTAACAAAATACTTCCAAGACCTCATTTAACACGTTAATCATTCCTAGGCAATGCGGGAATAGCCTAAACCAGACCTTTCCAAATCCCCCCTCCCATCCTATTTCTACACCGAGTCGACTCGCTGCTTTTGAGACAGACAGCACAGAATCAGAGTGTGCGCAACAGCACACACCGAGCACAGAAAATCACCTACAGCAAAACTGTTCACCAGTCAAGGCCCAGGGTCGCCTTTCCCTCGGTTCGACTGCCCCAAGAATAGACTCGCATGGGCGCTGGCATCGTGGAGGCATGGCAGAAGCGGAGTTACAAACCTTTACCTCTATCATGGACGCGTTGGTTCGCATCAGTGTAAGTATGACGCTCATTTTTATTACGCTATTTATTTCAGCCACGTGTTTGTATTTTAAAAGAGACATCATTATCATCTTTTGTCCTCCACCTTCATGTATAATAACACAATTTAACACAACAGTATTTCCTCCCGACCCGTCTGTGTTGATGAAATGTGAGGCATTTCTTCGGTTAGCTAGAGCATTATTTTGGCATCAAAGATAGGTTTGCTTTTGGGGTAACGCTCTGGCACTCTGGGTGGAAACATAAAAGCAAGGCCACAAATAACATATCCACAAACGTTGTAGCAGATAAAGCAGTGGATGTTTGGTGATTATAATCAACAAAATATGTTGATTAGCTTTAAATGCTTACAGGCCGCATCTGAGAAGGCAGAGCTGATGCGCGTTGTCATAGAAACGGGATGCTGCGATTAGCTTTAGTAGCTATAACACCGGAATAAAGCCTCCACAACCAGTAACACTTTAAAACCGAGAGCTATATTTATTTTATTGATTTGAACATTTTCCCTTGGACAAGTGTCATACTTGGTTACCAAACCATGGTATCCAGAGCTTAGCTAATTCTACATCTGAAGTGTTCAAAGGGAAGATGAAGCTAGCAGACTCCATTCACATTAAGGGCTAACACCTGAAGTTAGGGAAAGGTATTTTTTTCCTCCTCATTTGCCCTACCTGTGTTCTATACATCCAAGCTCAGCCTACACAACCAGTGTCTGCTGCAGCTCACTCTTGACTCCTACACATCTCATATACATTATTTTTTTCCAGGTCACAGGAGGTGCAGAATGTAAAGAGCAGTGGGTTTTTTATTTACTCTAGTGACTCAGCCTTTATTGAATCTGACTCTATATTCAGTTCTCTTGTTGAATCTCTCCTCTCCAGTCCAACATGAAGAGTATGGAACAGGAGCTGCGTTGTCCGGTGTGTGATGAGATGGTGAAGCAGCCCATCCTTCTGCCATGCCAGCACAGTGTGTGTCTGCTGTGTGCTGCTGAGGTCTTGGTACAAAGAGGTTATCCTCCTCCAGACCTCCCTCCAGAGCCCAACTCACCGGCTTCCACACCCAACACTCACTCCCCACGACAGGCACGAAAACCTACACCCAGGACCCCTGACCGCCTGGAACGGGTCCTCAGAACAGGTGGAGAAAGAGTGTGGAGATTATGTGTGTGTGTGTGTGTGTGTGTGTGTGTGTGTGTGTGTGTGTGTGTGTGTGTATTGGTACAGCTGAAGAGTATTTGAAGTGGCCTAGCAATACACTTCCAAAATGAAACTGAATGATCTCAGCATTAACTTAGAGTGACATCATGGTTTGAAAATGCAAAGATGATGGCATGAAAATGACGTCAATGTCCTGTCAGTATCTGAGTTTCATAGGTGATGTAGCTGACACATCAGTGTCCTGCTGTGCATCCAGGGCTTTATGCATTCATCTCATGACTTATTTAAGTAGAGCAAAGGCCACAGAGGCAGAGAGAGCCAAGGAGTCAGAAAAGGCGGTAAGCATCTGTCGAGCAGGTGTGTGTGTTAGCTAATAGGGTTTCCTCCATAGTGAACTTACCTTTAATTATCACTGTGCTCTGTTTATATATATATATATATATATATAGATGGTATATACTACATATATATATATATATATATATATATATGTATATGTGAGGGACTACTAAGAGGGACTACTAAGAGCTCTTCTTTTTTTCTCTTCTATGGCTCTTTCTCCTTCATCTTCCCTCCCCTACACCTGCGTCCTTTTCCCAGTGTGCGGGACATACCCAGGGCGGAGGCGGAAGGACGTGGCCCCTCCCCCCATGTTGTTCCCGTGTTCTTCCTGTCAGCAGGACGTGGAGCTCGGAGAGAAAGGCCTGACAGACTGCCTCCGCAACCTCACATTGGAACGTATTGTGGAGAGGTATACATATGTGCAAACACTTTACAGTTTATACTGTAGCAGCCACAGGTACAGTCAGGTGTAGTCAGAGCTGATGCTGCAGGCACAAACATGACTTGTGGTGTGTTATTTTGTTTAACTAATTAACAGAAATCATAAAGAAAGCAATCATGGATTTAGAAGAAACATTTTTTTTTTACCAGTGAAGGCAATGAAGAAAGGCAGCGAATGAAGGGCTTAGTCAATACTGCTTTATAAATGAGACAGGAAATCATTCGCTGGAAGGAGTTTCAATAATGAATCTTTCCTTTACTCCTGATTTAAGACTAACCGTAAGAGCAGATTGCAGGGACAGCTCAAAAACTGCAGTGTACTGTACGACAGCAACTGTGGCAAAATGGTTCAATTTACCCAAAGTTATGTTGAGGAAGTACTTCTCATCCTCCGTCAATGTTAATCATCCTCTTCTCTTATCAGTTCAAATAGTGAAGATCAAAGTGAGAGGAGCAGCTTTGGTAAAAAGCGTTCAGAGATGGGGAGAGAGAGTTATGGGGATTTGCAGTTTCCCAGTTTCACACGCAGCAGTTTGATGAGTGCAGCTGCTCCCTCCCCAGACAGTGGTTGTGTTGGTCAGTAAAGTGTGACGGTGCATGTTTTACTGCGTAGGATGCATTAACAAGGCAGCTGCTGGTGATGTATCCAGGCCAGGCTGTGAAATAGTCTTAACTACTAAATAGAAAGCAGGGCAAACTCACATGTGCTCAATCTTCCCTTTGTTGACTTTTAAGGACTCAGTCTTTCTTGCTTTCTATTTTTTTCTGCTGCAGAATTGCTTTAGCCCTGCCCTTATCTCCCTGTACCCCTGTGTGCCCTTTAGGTACAGGCACACAGTAAGTCTGGGCAGTGTAGCCATCATGTGTGGTTTCTGTAAGCCTCCTCAGTCTCTGGAGGCCACTAAGGGCTGCGCTGACTGCAAGTCCAACTTCTGCAACGAGTGTTTCAAACTCTACCACCCCTGGGGAACTCCTCGAGCTCAGCACGAACACATTCTACCTACCAACAACTTTCGGCCAAAGGTTAGTCTGTTTTTGTGTTTTGTGCATCGTGTATAGTAGCTTCTCTTCTATTGTCATTGTGCCGTAATCCTCTTTTGAGCTTCAGGTCCTAACATGCACAGAGCATGAGCAGGAGAGACTGCAGTGGTACTGCCGTAACTGCCAGAGGTTACTGTGCCCACTTTGTAAGCTCCGTCGTGTCCACCATGGACACAAAGTGTTGCCTATAGCACAGGCCTACCAGGCCCTTAAGGTGAGTCTGTTTCCACTGTGTTAAGATCTGGATGTTAGCAGCCTTGAAATGTCAATGTTTGTTTTGGTCTTACAGGACAAAGTTAACAAGGAAGTCAACTTTATCCTGGCCAACCAGGAGACAATACAGATTCAAATCACTCAACTGGAAGCTGCCAACAAACAGATGGAGGTGAACTATCCTTTCTCTGCTTTGTCAAATTATGTGTCACCTTATACTGTAACTTTGTACAGTATTTGTTAGAGGCTCTGCTACAATAATCCGTTGGGTTCAGTGGAAATGACCATCCCACGTGGCTACTCGCAGGGATTCTTCTATCGAGATATCAACACTCTGCTTTGGTCTACACAACCAATCATTTTTCTTTTGTATAACAGGCTGAAAGCAGTATGTTGTCTTGGAATTGAATCCATGTTTCCTTACAAAAAACATTTTTTGTAAGGATTTTTTGTACAATGTGTTTTGTAAAAACACATTGTAGATGAGTGGTTGTTATTGTGCTTCAGAACAATAGGAATCGTTGCCCAGCCTATCCTGCCACTTTACTTTAACTACAGCTGCAACAAAAGGGACATGTTGTATTAGTGGGCCCTCTAGAGGCCTGGGGCTCTAGTGCAATGACACACTTACGTGTTGGCAATAGCTAAGACATGTCTCTGTGTTTGTCATTCCTAATCTGTCATTGTTTGTTTACTCAGCAGCAACACTTTCTCCCCACTCTGTCTCTCTCCAGGCGAACAGCGCAGTGGCTCTGCATCAGCTGACCCACTGTATCCGAGAGCTGGGAGCAGCTGTAGCGGAGCGTCAGGGGGCTTTGGCTCTGGCTCTGGAGGGATCCCGCAGAAGGAGGGAGGATGCCCTGTCTGCCCAGATCTCAGAGAGACAAGGCCTGCTGGAGCATGCAGGCCTGATGGCCTACACACAGGAGCTGCTCAAGGAGACCGATCCACCCTGCTTCGTACAGGCTGCCAGAGTCACTCACAGCAGGTAACACACACTTATTCAGCTGAATCTTAAACTTAGGAGGAATTATAAGATTAGATTTTACTTTCTGACATCTATTTTGTTTCTGTGTCTCTCTCTCTTCAGGCTGGTGAAGGCGATAGAAAACCTCCAGTGTTTCTCTCCCTCTGCCGATCCCTCTTTCAGACACTTTCACCTAGACGCATCCAAAGAGGTCAAGCTCATCCACAGCTTGGAGTTCATACGTGGTAGGCTCCTATGTTTTATGTGATATGAACCATGTAAAAGTGAAATTATACTTTATTACGGTAAATGAATGTAACCTGCATCTGTTGCTTTGTCTCCTCCACAGCCCCACTGGCTCCAGTCATTGACACTCAGAAGACACTTGCTTATGACGAGCTGTTTTTGTGCTGGCGCCTCCCTCAGGACTCTGCCCCAGCTTGGCACTTCTCTGTCGAATACCAGCGACGAGCAGGAGGGTCTGCAGCCACATGGGGCGGCACCAGATCCCCTAATGCTGCAACAGCATGGCTGCGTCTGGATGAAGTGAGAGGGACCAATGCTGTGATTGATCGACTGCAGATAGACAGTGTGTACGTGCTCAGGGTGAGAGGCTGCAACAAGGCCGGGTTTGGAGAGTACAGTGAAGACGTTTACCTCCACACTCCACCAGCACCTGGTGAGATATGGACATCTATTATTTTACATGATCAATTTCTTTATTTTTACATTTGATTCACTACAAAGAAACAAACATCTATCCATCTTTCGTCTATAAACAAATGAGGCAATTCCTTGTTTCCAATGCAGCTTCACTGAATTCATAACAAAGAAATGTACTGTAAATAGCTTTGAGAATAAGTAATATGCCTCAAGATTGTATTTAAAAAAAATCTAAATTCAGAAAACAAGTTGGTAGCATTGGTGACAAAGAAAAAACTGTTGGCACATACAGTGTTCAAGTTGGATATTTTTCCGGTATTGGTGTCATTTCTTCAATTGATTGACTAATATTGATTTTTTTTCTCTCATCCCTTCATTTCCTCTATTCCCACTTTATTTTTTAATTTAGCTTCTGCACCAAACCTTCTTTTTTTTGTTCTGCATTCCAGTTTCATCCCAGTCAGACTCTTTCCACTTGTGTCTTTCTTGCTACAGGTCTGTACTGCACTTTAAAAAAAAATGATGTATTGATCCTTTATATTGTCCATTGTTCCCTTTTGCTGATATTCTACATAGTCATTCCTTCACAAAACCATATCAGTGGAAACAATATGTAGATAGAGTGATTGTTACCTTTACTCTGTTTCTCACGTTTCCTCCTCCTGCTAAAGCCACTTCATCCTACTTTTCCTCTTGAACACACATGTTCTCTTGATCTGGCTCTTGTTATGTGTTCTCCCACTTTTCTTTAGCTCTTTTATTCCATTATGCGTTCAGACTTGCTGTAGCCTGACTGCTTCAGCTTGAGGATCTAACCCCTCCTCCCTCCTGACTCCTTTCTGTTACCTTCCTTGCCATCTCTCTCCCTCTTCACCCCTCCTTTCCTTCCTGGTATGCCTCCTTTCCCCATCCTCTCAGTGTTGAGTTTCTCCTTGGACTCACGCTGGGGGTTGCACGCTGATAGGCTGGCATTGGGCAGAGGCCAAACCTATGCCCGCAGTGTGCCAGGCCTCTCCCTCCTGCAGGCAGCCAATCGCACACTCACTTCCTGCCACTTAACTTCTGACCTGCTGGTGGCCGACTTGTCTGTCACTCAAGGCAGACACTACTGGGCATGCTCTGTGGAGCCTGGCTCCTACCTGGTAAAGGTGAGATGGATGCTTGTTGGTCAGTTGGTTTAGTTTTATAATGCATTGTATATATGGAATCAGCTTTACTTTACATGCTGACTCAAAATGGATGTGATCAAAGATTTCTGTCTTTCTGATTCTCTGTCTTGCAGGTGGGAGTAGGGCAGGAGGCTAAGCTACAAGAGTGGTTTCATCTCCCTCAGGACATGGCCAGCCCTCGGTAACTAAATCACACTCTTCTTAAATATAGACTAATAAGTGATAACATAAGACCAATTTTTGTTTCTTATGACAACAAGTATAATGCACTGAACCACAAATGCTGATATGTATGGGAATGACCTCTTGCCACTGATTGAAAGAGCTCTTGATGATGTAAGTACATTCATTGATAAACCCCTATACAGAGGGTTAGGAGCCATGCCAGAATTGTTACTTTCTACATACTTAAAGCAGCATTAATTGATGGATTTTAATGGATTTGTGGCTACTCGGGGCAGCTGAACAACCTGGAAACACAACACTGACATAACATTACCTGCTGCTGCTGGAAACAGGGTTGATAACAGTGGTGAGACTGATCCAAAAGAGCTGAGGGGGGAAATGCAGGGTCGGTCAGAAGAGACTTCCATGTGGGTTCATCACTTGAAGCGGACCTTCTCACTTTACATGTAGTCATTTGATCCATTGTTCATCTAAAATATTAGATTGTTTTGAGTGTCTCATGACTACATGATCTGTAATGTCATAATCTTCATAGTCTTCACACACTAAATTTGCATAAGAACACTGCAAATATACAAACTCATAGTATGTAGTACTTTAAGAGGTCCAGCAGAGGGTTCCAACAGAGCTGTGGTTAGGTGTGCCAGACCTTCCTCCACAGCGCTGTGGAGGAGGGTCTGGCGAGTCCACACAACATTCCGGGATGGGAGAAATCGTGCTCTGGTTTATTGGCATTTCTTTAAACCAGTCACAATCGTCATGGGCGGTGCTAAGAGCCAAGCGGAGCCACGGTGCCGCTGCAAATAACCTCAGGAAGGAACTTAATAAACTTAATTAAGCCGGGATATTCCAGTTATCCTGGATTTCTTCATTCTACTTTTGTGCAACAGGCCTCTGAGGAGCAGGTAACCATAGTCCTCATAAATCCACCGGAGTTTAAAATGCCAACACATAGAAAGTGAAAGGTAATGGGTCATCCGAAAACGGACATCCCGGAGCAATCCCGGAAGTGAAATTTGCATGTTGCTAGAGGACAGACTCAGACCATTCTCTAATAATATCACTATATTACTGTTTTCTATATAGCTTTGAGTGATTTTTTTTTTTGCAATTGCAAAAATCTCCTACTGTATATAAACTTTTTTTTACATTAGTTACATTTTCCTCCTTTGCTTAGTTTTTCTTTTGTACAGCCTAATCATCTCCTTCCCTCTGCCTCCCCCCAGCTGCGACCCAGACAGTGGACATGACAGTGGGGCAGAGGACAGCCAGGACTCTCCTCCCTTCTGCTTCCTCACAATGGGCATGGGCAAGATCCTGCTTCCTCAAGGACATGGTCACACTCAGAGCCAGGGGGACAGCCATAGCCATGGGGGAGTGCATTCCCACGGTAGCAGCCATAGCAACCTGCCTCACCCTCATACGGCTCCTCTGCCACCCCGACTGGGAGTGTGTCTGGACTGTGACAAAGGACGTGTCACCTTTTATGATGCCCACTCGTTGCGGATCCTGTGGGAGGGACACATGGACTGTTCAGCTCCAGTGTGTCCGGCTTTCTGCTTCATCGGCGGAGGGGCCCTGCAGCTGCAGGACCTCGTAGCCAGTCGAAACATTGAGGAGCCGCCGCCACGGAGGGTAACTATCCAAACATGTGCAACAAATCTCAGCAAATAAATTCTTCAAGGGCACAGTTCACTCGGCAATCAAAGTTTTTCTCCTGTCTGTAGAGTTAAAGGTGGTTTATATTAAATGTGAGTTGATAATGAAATGCCTTGATCCTATGAAACTTTGATACTTGATTGAACTGTCACTGCTAGGTTACATTTTTCCTCTCAATATGATTGTTGAGAACCGAATATAAATATCTGATGTTCTTTTGCATTTGTACTTTTGGCCTGAATATTAAATCTTTATTTTTTGTTTTTGTTGTTGCTTTTTATCTTTTTAATTTTGCAATACTCATCTAAAGATGGCTGAAGTAATTTTAGACTATGCAGAATTCTGAGTAAAACACCTTTATAACTGTTTGCAATGTAAGTAAAAATCTGCCCTCCTTTTACACTTAAGTCTTAATTTGTCCCAGAATGACTGGACAACAAAAGTTGCATGCAAGTGTGACTAAGATTCATAAATTACATATATGCAGATAACTAACTGTCACTGCGTAAAGCACCTCAGTACGTACTGTATGTCTAATTTTATACTGTATCTTAATTTTTTTATGTAGCCTCAACAAGTGTTAACGATGTGTATATAATTTAGACTTAGGGAATGTGAATGTTCTCCAGTTGTTGAATTCTAAAGTTCTGCTGGCTCACGTCAGGATGACGTGTCTTGGTGTCTAAACAGTCCAAGGTGGTATTTTATATAGTCGCTGTTTTTGCATTTCAAAAAGAACTTGTGGCATTTCGGCTGGGTAAACATGCTCACAGTTGCCTCAATGTTTTCAGAAAAGATATTAAAGTGAAAAAAGGTTCTGCAGAATAATGCTGACTTCATAACATGTGAATACATGGAGATGCAGAAATGCAGATGGCCTACTTGTCCAGTTTTAAAGTGTGATGTTTGAGTGATATTAATGATGAGATGTGACGTTAAAGGAAGTGGATGAATGTAGGCTAATGAGAAGAGGTCTATTTTATGAACTCTTGTTGACTTTTTTTTAATAGATTTTGTTTTTGCTACTGCAACTGACAGTAGCTAATTTACTTATTGACTAAGCTGATTCAATGTTATGTTTGGGGAATGTAAGAGACCAGTCTTGTATCATTTCAGTGCAAGAGATATTGTAATATTTTCAAATCTGTCTCCGACTGTATTTTGATATATAATATGATTTTCTGGTGTGTATGTATGTGTATGTGAACTCTGGTTGTGACTTTAATGCTCTCTGTTTCTGTGTGTGTGTGTGTGTGTGTGTGTGTGTGTGTGTGTGTGTGTGTGTGTGTGTGCACGCGCACGCGCACGTGCATGCATGCGTGTGTCCTGTCTTTAATGATGTGTCTAGACTCTACTTGTGTTACAGCACAGCACTTGAATGACTTTAGACTGTAGCATCAGAATCTCTTCATTTAGATTTCGCCTTGGCTGGCAGAATGTTTCTATCATATCATGAGAAAATAAATGACTGATAACTGTAACATGGAGTCACTCTGTCAAATAATAACCAGTAAATGCTGTGATGTCTTTCCCCTGCTGTTAAAAACAACTTTTTTTCTGAATAATATCACTCATAACTTCCTTCACCTGATACAATTAAGACAGAAACCTTTTCATTAGTGCATGTATTCCTGTTTTGTATGTCTGACAGGCTTTTAACCTAGTCACAGAGGACGCTTTTATTTTCATCATAGCCGGTCATTTTCACACCCTACAGCCCAAATGATAAACATGTTTTGGTCAAATGCAACAGTCAGCTACAAAGTTGTCACATTTTGATTGATTTTAAACAACAGTGTTCTAGAAAGGATTAATGAAAACAGACTCTCCTTGTTTAAATGTCATGGAAAAACACTCTCTGAGTGCATGCCCGCATGTAAGGGCAAGCGTGCTCTTAATCACCTATTTTGTACAGAGCCAAGACACACCTTACAATACCATATACAGAAAGACAGCAACAGAAAGATGCAGACTAAGAGCACAACAGCTGTATTATGTGAGCAGAAGACAAGGCGAGAGAAGGGGGGGAGGGGAGGCGGTTCAGTAGGCATATGTGAGCCAGTTGGACTGGTAGTAGTAGAACATTGTTTTAAGAAGGCTATTATCACCAGACAGTGACAAATAGTGACAAAGGTAAAGAAGTTCAGATATTGCGTAACACCAGAATGGTTGTGCATTTGTCTTTGTCTTTTGACATCAACAGGGAGCTGTTGCAATCAAACCCAATGTTGGAGCTCTCTGTAAGTATGACCTGTCTGCTGCTGGAGTATTCAATAATAATCATTTACCATTAGGGGGCGACATTGTTTGTACTTTGCTTGATGTCTTCTGGGAAAAAGGTTAGTCAGCTACAGGTGCATGATGTGTCAACACTGACTTGTCTGGTCACAAATCTGTGATGACAGGTCAGATATAAATTAAGAGCTTACAGCTTTTATTTGGTTCCTCTTAAGTCAATCTTTGTGCTATATATTGTGTTACACCTGGAAGAATATTTCTCTTCCTTGTTCCTCTTTCTTTTCCCCCCAAATTTTTGTACCTATGTATTTGTTACTGACAATGCATATAAATCAACTTTAATTAGTGTACTGTAAGTGTACACAGGCTACAGGTAGCTCATTATCAGTTCAGTTCCTTGACATAATGCATCAAAGTTATGGAGTGTCGCATATGAATTACACTTTATATTATATTATTATAATTAGCTACTACTAGCTAATGCATTTTCACCACACACATACAAATAGTGACAGAATATATAGAGAGAAGCTTCCTACAGAACAAACTACATTAACACCACATTGGTCCTCACTTTAAATCAAGATGTGCCATTGAAAAAAGCATTTTACTAAGGTGTTATCTCTAGTCCTAATTACACCTAGGCCTACTTGGGGCTCTGGTGGTTGCTTTATTTCTAAGCTACCGCTCAGTTTAGTTTACACTTGTTTACCTGACAGAACTCCTCCCCACAAAAGTTAAGCCCGTGTTTGTCTGTGTGTTTGCACGCAACAAATTTTTGTAGTGAAGCATGTTCTTGTAAGATGATTTCATGTAGTTTATCGGTGTTTTTTGCCCCTAACCGCTCCTGCAAGGCAGTGCTGCCTGGAAGGCACTAGGATTAGGCACTGGTTATGGTTAGGGTCAGGGTTAGGGTTAAGGTTAAGGTTAGGGTTAGGTTGCGGTTGCACCGCTGCCTGTATCTTGACGTTTTTTCTGAAACCTGTCGATTGTTCTGAGTAACCTGGTGTGAAACCACTGTATTTGAACAGCCAATAAAGCTTTGTTTCATGTGTTGGAGTTGACAGAAGCAAAAATGCTGAGTGCCATGCAGAATAAGTTCTATAACCACACGCATTGAGATGTAGCAAACTTTCAAATGTGCATACAGTGCAGGAAGCTGCAGAAATGTTTGCTAATGCAAGCACAGACTCCAAGTCCCCTGAACAGCTGTCTCCTGTCTTTCCTCAGCACCTCTGCACATTACAGCGGACGTGTATGTCCTACGCACGCGCACACACACACACACACACACACACACACACACCAACACCAACATTTCAGCCCCTGAGTAACTTTACATGTTCCAACTATAGTCTACTCTTTTTCTGTCTGTAAAACTGTCAAACAAAATGGATGTCCGCTGCTCGCAGAGGTTTGTGAACATCAACAAGAAACATTTTTGTGTGTCACTGCACTGAAATCTACACACACACACACCCATGCAATCAAACACTTCCATGTACACACAAATCCACCGCATGTGTGTGTTCTGGATGGATGCCAAAGTGAAAAAGCATGATCAGACAGGACCAAAAGCTCCTCACGCTCTGTGAGTATTTATGTGTGTGTGTGTCATTTTTAGACTAGAAAAACATTAACTCTCCATTAAGTCCTTAACTGCACTGCACCACCTGTTTGGCTTGATTTTTGATGTATTCTTCACAACTATAGCCTGCTTTGTGGCTGTATTCACTATACTAAGTATTAGAAATGATTTATAGAACATCACCAGGAATAAGTTTTAGTTTAATGCAAATGTATTCATTTCACTTTAAAGGCCAATTAAATTAAACTTTGTGCTTGACACATGTAATGCTGTTGTTGGGTCCAGTGTGTCAAACGCAGTCTCAGAATCTCTAATAGGATACCTGACAAATGATTTATATCAAAGGTGAAATGTGTATGTTCATTGGTGCTGACAGTGTTTTGGTCCATAGGCTGTCCTCTGACAGCTTAATGACTAGCTGTCCACATACATATCACTTCACTCACTGTTCCTATTCTGAAGGGCGGCAGAAGCAAAGGGAGGAAGAAGAAGAGGAAGGAGGAATCTGGGAGACTGATGAGACAGGACATACTGAACCACACAATACAGCCCTTAGGACACACCGGAGGGTTGTGTGTAAATGTATTTCTGTACAGAGCAAAGGTCTTTCAGCACCAACTGGTAATAATAAAAGAAGTCCCATTCTTTATGTGTGTATGAGAAATATACCATGCAGCCCATCAGCTGTGCAACAACCGGGCTCTGAGGAGAAAGAAATGCTGATTAGAAAAGAAAAACAAAGGTGGAGAAGCTGGTAAAGCTGGGAATAGATAGCCACTTGTTACTCTCTGCACACGACTCTGCGTAAATACCTACAGCAGCAGCTGCATTCACAAACAAGGGAGTGCATGCATGCATATAATGTACATGCATACCAATAAATAGCTATGATAGAAAGCTTCAGTATAAATGTTAATTGGGGACTTTTATGTGTAGTCAGTCAGTGCAATCTGCTACATATCAAAAGGGCTTGAATGTGAAAAAGCTTGTGTTGCTCCTCCTCTCTCTTCTGCCTATAAAATCTATATAAATCTCAGACTGACTAACAGTTATACAAGACAGACCTGATTATTGCTGCAGATTACCTGAGTGTACAAAACATGGCAGTGGAAGTATGACTATTTCATAAGTGTAGGAGCAGGACTGCGGGACCACCATGTCATTTTGGAGGAATGAAAGGTGAAGGAGAGACTGATATGTTGAGAAAGAGAGGGTGTAAGAAGATATGAGTAGGATATATGATTTGGGAAAAGGTAAAGAAAAACACAATGACAAATAAATAAATTATAGTGTGTGAGAAGAGGAGATGACCATAGGAATAATTAGATAAGGAGGATAGCAACGGAGACGGCTGGGAAGGGTGAGGGGCTGACAGGAAAACTGAGAGAAGCACATTCCTTCTTTCCCTCTTGTTCTCTTCAGAACAGCAGCTGGGACAGGTGTGCTTTTACTGATGGCAGAAAGTGCAAAGGCTGCTGACTGCCCCCCAGCGTGCTGTGTGTATTCTGTGTGTTTATATGCTGAGTATGCACACTGTCTGGCTGCAAACTGCATGTTAGCAAAGACTTTGTTGTGTGTAATTATGAGGCGAAACAAGACCCATAGATCAGAATTTGCCCATAATGACAAAAATAGACATCTGAATGCACACATGGTGTTTGTGAGGGAGAGATTGTGGGAGTGTCTTTGTAAGACACAACATAGTGTACAAACAATATGTGTATGCCTTCAAGGATGTGTGCAAAAGTACAAGAGTCAGCTTGTGTGTGTGTTTTGTTTAAGGAGACAGTATCTACTTCAGGAAACAGAGGGATCCTGTTTGTGAGTTGTACTCATTGTTCAGCTGATTACCCAGCACCCCCTACTCCTCCACACACACACTCATGTACACAATATACGCCCCGTGTCACTATTTGGCTGTCAAACAAAGACAGACATGTACACATCAGCGTATAAGGACTGTGCTTTGATTTCCTGCCTAAAACAAACCACGTTGTCTTCAAAAAGCCGAATGAGGGGTGTGTCCGGTCAGTCTATCTGACTCCTTGTCCCTCCAACCATATTGTCTGTCTCTTTTCTCTAGAAGAATGGACAACACCCAATACTTCCTTATCTTCCCCTGGACTCATTTACTATTATTTCTTGGTGCTAATTAGCTAATGTTAGCATGCTAATGCGATAAATTAAGACGGTGAACATGGTAAACATTTGACCTGCTAAACAGCATGTTAGAGCTGTAGAGTTGTCACTGAGCATTAGTATGCTGATGTTAGCATTAAGCTCAAATCACCATTGCACATAAGTACAGCCTAAAGCTAGCTGCTAGCATGGCTGTAGACTTGTTTTATTATACTCATGTTACAACAGAACTATACAACAAACCAAACCTAAATTTTTCCTTGGAATTCTTTTCTTCTTTCTTTTTCTTCTCATCTCCTGCTCAAATGTGTCACCTTTTCTTTCTTGTTTCCTCTTTCAACTGTAGCTCATTTATCTCCCACCTCCAGTCCTCTCAGCTTAGTTTTATTCTACACAACACTCAATTCCAGCACAATACTGTGTTGTGTCTGTGTTCTGTCAGGGGCAGGCTCTTTGAGCACAGGAAGAGAGGCCAATGTAACACACACACACACGGGATGAGAACCTCTGACGTGGCCTTTCCCACCACTGGCCTCTCTGTATCAACACACTTGCACAAACAAGCTCATTCACACTGCTGCACCATCAAACAGGCTTTTGTCTCTTCTTGTACAACCACCACAATCACACACACGCTTATCTCCACACATCATCATATAAGCTCATTACTGTGTCCAAAACAAAACCTCCAGCACAAATCTTGCTACTTCAAAGGGTTAAGTGCAGCTTTCTCACTTTGCTGAGCCAAAAACATCATTCATGTCCACCATGTTCACAACCTAACAAGCAATCAGCAAATAAAAGTCATTGATAGTTATGGTAAAAATGTATTTACAGGAAGATCTTACATCCTTTACAGGTGAGTGAGTCAGCACTGACAGTCAGCGGTTTCATTTGCATAACATGTCATTACAGATAATGAGACAAGCGAGACTATTACCCATGACAACCAGCCACCAGAAAAATAAACATCATTCATTCTTGTAAACAAACCCTATGGTGTTAATTTATTTTCTTATTTTATTTAATCTCTTATACAATTGCTTATAAAAATCATTAGCAATACAAGTAGACAATGTCTGAGGTTGGACATAAGCCAACATACACATTTTGTATCAAAAAGATATATAGAAAACAATTCTGAACAAATATAACTTACTGCCGCTCATATGACTCAATATTCTGTCTGCACTGTGAAACAGAAGCATGAGTACCAACTCTAAAGGGATATGAAATCATCATTGCCACATCATGGAAAAATATGAAACCAGCAACCAGCAAGTTACAACTCCACAAAATCTTTGGCTAGTATGAGGTGAGGAAGATTAAATCCAGTTCAGTGGATTGTGAACAGATTGCAAGTCTCCTGACATGTTGGTAGATCAGTAAATGCCATTCATCTTTAATGGCAAACAGGATCTAACCGAAGGCACTTGAAGGACATGGAGAGGAGACATTTAACAAATAACTGTTGAATCAAAGACATTTTTTTTTGAGTAACTGATATACCTCCCTGAAATGACAACAAACACAAGATATTATCTCCACTTCATCAGTAGTGTCGCCCAATGACAGTTTGTTTCTCTCCACTGTCTCTCTGTATATTAAAAATACAAGACAAGCAATGGATCTCTGCATCCCTCAATGGAGTCAACAGATCCTTCATCTCTTTTCATTTTCATAACTGACACCCCTCATATCATCATATCTGCATAGACTTAAAGGAAGGTGAGCTTTGATTGACAGCTGCAAATCTCCAAAACAAATAAAATCTGATGAGGCTGGTGAAGATCCCAGGCGTGTTTGGAACCTGGAATAAACACAATCAGGGACAAGAATTAAGGATACTAGCTTTAATTTTAATTAAGAAACAATGTTGAAAGCCTTGGTTACAGGTGTGATTCAGGTGCACACAGTATTCTCTGTGCCTTACCACAATATAGGAGTCGTTTAGCTGGAGGCCGTACAGCACCCAGGAGGTGGAAGTGAAGAAGGTGGCTACGGTCAGAGGGAAGGACAAGCACTGCACATCACCACTTCGCACTATCTTTACCTAAAAAGGGAAGAGAGAAAGAGGAGGATAGCAACAATCAGTTAACAAATAAAAACTTTAAAGCTGCTTTAATTAAAATTAATGAATTTAATTGAACGAGTCTACAGCCATGCTAGCAGCTAGTGACAAACAGATTTACCACAACTCTGCAGTTCCCCCGATCACTACAGAGCAATTTAGCATCTTAAGACTGCAACTTCATTGTTTTGGGTTACTTTCATTGCCCTCATCATCCTTGCTTGCAGCATGCAGCTGTTTTCAGCACAAAAAAAAACTGATAACTGATAAACCCAATGTACACTACCTGCTCAGCAACAAACAGCAGAGAGACAAAGTTAGCGACGTGCTCATGCATAACATAACAGAGAATTTAGCAGTTAAGGAGCCAGATATTTCCCTCAGGAGTTGGTGAAGACCAAAAAGAAAGCTAAAAAGAGAGTTAATATTAGAAGTGCATATGTCAGGAGGCCAGAAACACAACACCAAATAAAGGCTTATGTTGCTCTGTATCTGCTGGACGTGTAAACAGGCAAGCGTTTGCTAATACATTTGCCATAAAAACTTTATAAAAAGGTGATAATATGTCAATGTTGTGTTTACAGCTTGTTCTGCTGCCTCCAAATTAAAAAATTAAAAAAAATAAAAATCAAATAATAAGCAGCATTAAGGTGCTGGTATACTTCAGCAGAAGTACTTGTCAGATGGTCAAACAGCTTCTGAAATCCTCTTACCCCCACACACTTCCAATGTTGGAATTGGAATAATAAGTGCCAACATAAAATTATGTAAAATGTAAGGAGAAAACAGAATGTAACCAAGGGGATAGGGCACAAACAGAGAACGAGAATAACAGGAAGACACAGATGAGGGAAAGAAAGGCAGGAAACTGACTGATGGGTCATTCGGGGCTGTGAGGCAGATGGAGGGAAGGAGACAAACAGGATAGTAGACTGAGCGACAAGATGACAAAAAGAGACAAAAGGAAAGAGAGAAAACAGGAGATTTATTCCTTCACTGGTAAATAAGTGCACGTGCAGAGTTGACATGAGGCAGTGGAGATACTCAGACACTGAACTGAACAGATTCTGCCTGCAGAAGTTCAGTTAGGCATGCGGTCAGAAACGAAGACTGAATGTGCTTACAGTTGTGTCTGTTGACGTGGATATTGTGAAGTGTATATGAACTGTGAAGAGCGTAGCAACCAATATGTGATATACTGTATGAACAAGCAATTAACTGTGATATGAAACATAGAAAAGCATTAAATCTCTATAAGTGACTGCATTTTTGTGCATTTTAGCTTTATAAATGAATTTAAAGTAGGGTTGGGTACCGAAACGCGGTGCCAATAGGGCACCGGTTCCGACGTCAACGGTAGTAACGAGACCGAATAAGAACGAAAATTTCGGTTACTCATTTCAGTGCCTGACGGGACGCTACGTTACCGTTAGCTAGTAGCTGGATTAAACACAATGGTTAAAATGCTGACAGTTTACGTTAAGCGGTATAAAGTGTGACTGTATTTCCCTGTAGAGGATTCCAACACCGGGACGTAGTCTGACTGCAGCTGCCGTTGTCGAAAAAACAACACACAGACGGTGCGTTCACTTGAAACTCGAAAAGTTATTGTAAAATACCCTTTTCCCATCTGGTGCTTGTTTTTTGTCATTTACCAGCAATTTACTGGTGAAATAAGTCATTGTTATAAATTATTGTTATTATCAATCATTTAATTTTGACCATATGGCCTTAGCAATAAACAAGCCGTTCTTTAATGTCACCAACTGTTGTTCTGTGCTCCTTTTTTTTATATTATATACATTATAAATATATATATATATATATATATATATATATATATATATTTCGATTCAGGCACCGGCACTGTTTTAAAAGTATCGATTTAGCACCGGTATCGGAAAAAACCCAAACGATACACAACCCTACTTTAAAGACAGAAGTGTTAATACATCTGTCTAAGCTTGTAATCGTTTCATCACTTCTCTCACTTTGATAATGTTCTTATTAGCACCAGGAGTGGAAGAAGTACTCAAATATTAAGTCAAAGTAGCAATACTACAGTGTAGAAATACTCTGTTGTAAGTAACTAAATTCTACTTGAGTAAAAGTACATAAATATTAACATCAAACTATACTTAAAGTACCAAAAGTAAAAGTACTCAGAGTCATGTATATTATATTACTGGATTATAATTATTTATGCATTAATGTGTTCATCACTTTAATGTTGCAGCTTGTAAACATGGAGAAAATTTATTATTAGTTTATATACTGCCAGGTAGCTTGGGAATTTCCCCCAGAGACCAAGAAAGTTTTACCCCGCTCTTAACCTATAATAATACATCATCATCATTATTGTTGATTATATTTTGTATTATTAATCTGAATCTGCAAACTAACTAGTAACTTAAGTTATCCAATAGAAGTATAGTATAGAGTACTGCATGCATGCATGCATGCATGCATGCATATATATATATATATATATATATTCCCCTTCTTATATTTTTCATTTGACTTTTCATGCAGTCTGCATGTTGTGTTTGTCTGTAATGCATGTGAGCATGTACCAGGTCGGTGAGTGGGGACAGGTACATGCTGACGGTGAACACGCTGCAGGTGAGGCCCAGCTGGCTAAGGCGAGTGTCTCCCTCAGGAAGAAACGTGGTGAAGTAGAACCAACCGCAGGTCAGCACCATCCCTGCCGCTAGAGTCTGGACCATCATCAGCCTCTGAAACAAACACACACAAACATATAAAGGTGCTGAGAGACAGGCATGTGCACACAACAAACTCAAATAATGGATCTGACCTGAGTGGCCTCCATCTACGATTCCTTCCTGACCTTTTGTTTTGTGTAGTGGAGGTATACGATGATGTAGAGGATCTGGAGTAGAGCTCCGATAATGTTGACCAGGATAATGGTCTGATCGTTCTTCAGAATCCCATAATACAACCAGCCCAGGTTACTATGGAAACAAGACACACAGATGTGCAGACCAGGACAACAGGAAAAACAATGCTACTGAATAACTGATCATAGTGAAGGATTGCGCGCGCGCGCACACACACGCACGCACACACACACACACACACACACACTTACTTAAGACATGTGGTGAGGAAAGGGAGAAACTGGATATTGTCAGCATTTTTTGATTCTCTCATCTTCTTCAGGTCGGTCCTAGAAGCACACACGGGCACGGGGGCGCGCACGCGCGCGCGCATACACGCACAAACACAAACACACACACACACACACACACACACACACACACACACTAATAAGTGGAGAGAAACAGTCAACACAGATTCCTTCACGTTAACGTTACCATCACTGTGGCTGCCAGAAAACTCATCTTACTGTCCTCATGTTTCCTACCAACCAAGTAACAAATAGTAGTAAGAAATGAGAATGGACCATAACATATAAGCAATTCAACTTACAGTCCAGTCGAGAACATCCCGACCGTGAACACGATGCAGGCCCATGACAGAAGCTGCAATAAATCCATCGAACAAGAGAAGAAAAGTCTAACACACTAGCCGGTTATGTGTTTCACGTGCAATGTCTGCTTTTAAACACGGATGCTTAAATTGCATGCAATTAAACCTGGAACATAACTACGCAGATGTATCGCACTGTATTATTTCCGTGTTTGCAATCAGTGTTCTCAATGTTTCTGCGCTCTGATTGGCTATGTGATAAAGGAGTTGGGATGGATTTGCTCCAATAGGGTGCTGAAACGAAAGTAGACGTCGCGTGATACGTCATCACGTTGAAAGCATTTGGAAGGTTCAGTAAACTGGTAATACATCCATGGAGCTGGCAGATAGATTTTGACCTCAGTGTGATGTGCTGGGATAGCACGTTATTCATCCCAAAATGTAGTGGTCTTACTTACAAATCACATAACAAACAGAGAAAAAGAGGCGAAATAAACTGACTGAAGCATTTCTCAAAAGTAGCTGGAGTCAAAAAAGGTGTGGGTTTAATAATAATGAAAACACATTTTATTTATATAGCACTTATATAATACTCAGAGACACTTTACAGAGTTAAAAAAGAAAGAAAACCACACGCTAAATTTTTTTTATTTCAGTTTGTAGGCCTACTGTATTGTGTTATAAACATGTTTACATGTAATGTGTGAATGAATGCCTTACTTCCCTTACTTTATAGCAAAGCCTGTGAGGTGTGGAATTCGAAAGAAGTAAAGCAAAAGACGGTTTTGAGTTGCATTATTTGATTTTCTTGGTTCTTGTTTTAATCAATCCTTCGTGAGATCCAAACCTTATGGAGTGCAATACTCAATTGCTGGTGTACTCCTTTAACAGAATAGGAAATCAGAAGAAATACAATTCAGACTTGTTGGTCTTTCCTTTGTTCTTGTGAATAACTGGATATTGTTACATCATCACATCATAAGGCCCCTTACTAGTATTCCAGTTAAACAATGTGATAAGAAAAAACGTCACTCACTTGAATTTGTTGAATTGGCCAATATGTCACAAGCAGACAAAGCTTTGTTTTAAGGGGTCACAAGCCAAAAACGCTGGAAACCACTGGTTTATATCATCACAACTTTTAGGAAGAGAATCTTATTTCACCATTCTTCCAGTTATTTGCCTAGTGTTACAGGCAGACTGTGGGTTTTCAGAATTAATGATGCAATGATTTTACTGTTTAAAATGACAATCAAAAACACACTGTACTGGGGTGCATCAGTGTAATTTGATTTATTTCATTCTATATATCATTTTTCAACTAGTCAGTGGACCATTCAGGCCACAGGGTGTCATTTCATGGATATTACATCCAGCATTTGAGATGAGGATTCATATTTCAAGTTGTAAATTAGAACCTTAGATTACCACCGCCTTCCCATTTGGCAAAGTTCAGGTGAATTTCATGCTAATCATCTAAAAAGTGCTTATTAACTTACTTCTCTTACCTCCCCCAGCATTAGGGAGCCTCTGATCAGCCGACTCCTCCCTCCTGTGTCCAGCTGTCAGGACGAGCACCAGCGCCGGTGGATGAGCCTTCCAGTGGCGCAACCTCATCGCTGTGAAGCTCTTAGCACGGACCCTTTTTTGACTTACACTTTTCAAAACTCTCTCAAACTTGACCTTTAACAATCTGTGATGTATAATGTTCTCCCTTCTTCTCCTCCATTTTATTTTTGTTCTGCCTTTTACATTTTTTTTTTTTGCATCAGTTTGACATTTCATTTTTTTCACTCATTATTTTTTAATGTCATTTCTACATAGATGCTACTGCTTTTGTCTCTAGGTTCCTTTTCTTTTTGTGACAGTGATTTTTAAGTAAAGTTCTTCAAGGTCCTTTAAATGCACAAAAGTGCTTTATACAAAATGTCTACATATTAAGATACCATTTGTCCTTTCAAACTTATTTGAAATGTAATATAATAATGAATCGTCTATATAATCAGTCATTTAAAATTCTCACGTCTCGTACACTCATTTTTTTAATGGTCAATCGTCAGAGAAGGAAGTAGGCCTACTGTAATTGTGTTTTTACTGAAGTACTCTAGGCTACTTAAGTACAATTCTGAAGTGCATTTTTTATAATGCTTTTGCTCCACCACATTGCAGAGGCAAATACTGTATTATGCTTTCTTCTCTGCAACTATCTGATGGCTGTAGTTACCAAAGACATTTTGCAGATTTTACATTAACATAAAATCATGAAAACATTGCAGAGTTTTAGAGAATGTGTACGTCCAACTGATCTGAAAGCATGAAAATCCCCCTAAAATGGAAAAAGGAGGTTTTCTGGCTCTCCAGTTTTGTGGATTTTTATTGTGGGAAATTAAGGATTCTTGCTTACTCAGTATCTGAAATTTGTGTGTTTTTATTTGTGATGCTTGTAGATGTACCATATGAATCAATACCCTGACACTCTGATGGGTGACACATTTCACACTGGGTGCTTTTACGTTTGGATACTTAATATACTTGAGGTCTTTTACTACATTTACCCAGGTAAAGGCTTGCGATCTGATTGCATTTCATGATCTTTGCACATTGCTGTATGATGTCATGATACATACATTTGGTCTGTTTCATCAGGCACAAGTAAAGTCCTGCATTAACCTACTGCACAGAACAGATACATGGGTGCTCAATTTCTGAGACCGTGTGATCACCTGCAGTCAAATTTAAACTATAACGTGATTATGGAAAAACGTGTCCATATGTCCTGGTTTTGAATGTATATGTTGCGTGGTTTTACAGGGGATGGTGAATTTTGACAGTTTTCAGTCAGCTCTGAGGTTGGCAGCTATGAAGGTGTGCACACTGTGCTCCTCTTCATTCCAACATACCACTGTGTAGCTGAATCCTCTAGAGAGTTATGTACAGAGCAGTAAAAGAAAGGGCAAAAAAGAGAAAAAAAAAGAGTGCGAGCGAGGAGGCGAGAGTGACACCTTCACACCCAGTTGTCAGTTTGCTTGCTGGACTCACTCGCTGCACTATCCCGTTCTCTCACTCCTTCATCATCCCTTACTCGGTTCTCGTGTTTGGTTTTCAGACTGTGAAATCTAAGCCAGGGCAAGCCGTGTCACCAGGGATGAAAGACAGGAGAGGGCAGGGAAGAGGAGATGAGAAAAGAGGTTGGGAAAAACCTGTGGGGTGAGAATGTGGAGGGCGCTGGAGAGATTTCATTGGATGGGAGA
This sequence comes from Sander vitreus, assembly GCF_031162955.1. Classification (NCBI taxonomy): domain Eukaryota; kingdom Metazoa; phylum Chordata; class Actinopteri; order Perciformes; family Percidae; genus Sander; species Sander vitreus. Next base: position 14,256,808 of record NC_135860.1, read on the forward strand.
TGGATAGCTTTGCCAAAATATTGTGTCATCCATCAAAATCTCAATGTCAGCGGAATTTAAAGACTAAAAATAAATGTCATGAAAGCTAATAAAAAACAGACATTATCATTACGACACTTTTTTTGTTTATTTCACTAACGTTTTTTTTCACATCTTCAAACAGTTTCTTATAGTTATCTTTATATACACATTTACACATAAACATATACAAAATGACACTGGCACGTTTAGCAATAAAACACACAAATGTAAATGTATTCTGGGAAGTCCCTTCAGTTTGAGGTTTGACAATGTGCAAGTGGAATCACATCTGCACATCAGCCAGTGTACCATGTACAGTAGAATGAGTGAATAAGTACTGAAGAAGCTCAGTTCCCTGAAACCCCTGTGCATTTTAAAATGTATCTCATAGTATGTGTCTTTTGATTAGTGGCTCTCAACCTCAGGTCACAACCCCTCAGAACATGTAATTGACTAGTGAGGACTTGTGACATAAAATATAAAAATATATGTCTAGGATCCAAATAAATTGTGGTGCATTTCTTCTTATTTTCTGAATGAAAAACTTCATCAAATGTAAAAAAAAAACTAAAAAAAAACACTAAACATAACTTTACTGTTTAATCTGCACAAGCAGCATCACTTTAAGGGCTCATAAACCAAACAGAAATAAAATAAGGTTGAGAACCAGTGGTCTGACTATTGTGTAGTCTTTTTTTAAACCCCAGTGACTGCTTTTGTATGAATGTCAGTGGTGCTTTGACAGACTTGAGAAGATACAACAGGGAGCTGAGTGCTACACAACAACATGACAAAAATCCTACATAATGTATATCACTTTGGCAGTAGACGATATCATTTCCAACACACAGAATTAATAATTTCTCTACATGTAGAGGAGGAAAAATGACATTAACAGCTGGAGATGAGGAGCGTAATGCAAATCTGTACCAGTGGTGAAAACACAGGATAACGAAGACAATGTAATCCTCTTGTCATTTTCTATTTGATTTTGATCAGTTTGCTTGCAGTTTTGTTCATAAGGACAAAAAAAAAAAGAGTGCATCTTAAACGGTCAAAAATGAGAATTTCCAACCTCATAGTAAAATAATACAAAATGTCCTCTTCTTTGGAACGATCCACGTTCCACATTCACGCAAACACACACGCAAACACACACTGACACCATGCTCGTATAAAAAAAAAGTCTGTATAAAAAAAGCATTCATGGTCCCAATGACCGGCATTGGTTTAGCATTGTCTCTGTTGTGGCGTCTTGCTCAGCTTTAGTGTAGCATCAGGGCTAATAGGACTGGGATCATGGTTAAGAAGAGAGGAAAGGAGAAAAGCTGTGCTCCTGAACTGCCGATGCTCCTCTGGACGTTTGGCTCCATCACAGCAGGGTCATCTGAGGAACGAAAAGGGAGGGAGAGTCAGTGTTAAATTTCATCATTCAGGCATGGTAAACATACCCAGCTGAGCTCCTCTGAGACATGGACTGCTGTGACTATTTTGCATCTGTCTGGTATTGTTTTTTAGACGAGTCCTCACCTGCTGGGAGCCGGTTTGAGGGGTTGTGAACTCCTCCAGCAGTAGGAAACTTCACTTTTCCTCCATCAAAACTTTTGCCTGTATCTTCCGCCTTCGATTTCTCTAGATTGGTCTTTCCGGAGCCTTTCTGCCCGACAACATCCACTCTCAGCTTTAGACACTCCTGGCCATGGTGATGCATTGGCTTGGCTGTGAAAAGTCAGAAAGAGGGGAACGTTTTTTTTAAATACAAGAAACTTTCTCAGGATTACAATAAGTTGATAAAAAATTATGGATACTTACAGATATAATAATAGCTCTCGCCCTGTTTGAACTCCTTGCCCAGGGTGAAGGGAGTAAAACGCTGGAATTTCTCAGAGAATTTCTCGGGAGCGTGGGGAGCGAATGGCCGCGAACACTCCCAACGGAGCTGGTCAAAAGAGTGAGGCTTGCACACCTCGTAGTCCTCCTTCTCCACCATGTACAGCACATAGCGCTCAGCTGCATGCGATGACACCTCACCATGGGTGTAGTGGGGGCAGATGATGTCCAGATAGTCGTTGATATGCACTTCCACTGTGTACTCGTCCCACAGGAAGCTGCAGGGAGACAGAAGGAAAGGAGGAGGTTAGTCACAAATGTCTTCATCCAGCATGGCAATGTTTTTATTTCGCCAAATGAATAACATGAATAACAGAGGCAAATATTGTCTGTTAGGGTTTTGTACACGTTTTCAGCACACACACCCTGACAGCTTGGCTCATACAAAACACTTGTAAAGAATAAAAATGAGGGCTAAGCGCAGCAGCAACAAACAGGCTTACTCACAGGAATAACACGTTAACACACGTTAGTATGCACGCATGTATAGGGTGGAGGTCAGGTCACGTAATGTGAGGGTGTTTGTGTTGACGTGTTTCAGTGTGCTTGTCATAGTGACAGAATTATAAAGAGCCTGAACAGGCCGGACTTGTTCACAGACGTAAAAACCTGCCTAGAAACTCAAAAGGCCCTACCACCATCCCACTCACACAACTTCCTGCTCTCTTCCCTTGTTTTGCTTTCAGCCTTCACTTCTCACCTGCTTACAAGAAGACGACACCTCCCAGTCTCCCTTTTCACCTTCTCTGCTAGTCCACATTTCTATCTGTACAGCCCAGTGTCTCTTTCTATCAAGTCTTTTTAAACTGTTTCTGTCTCACTGGTTTCTTCACCTGATGTTTGTCCATCGGTGTCAAAGCTCCTGTTGTGACTCCTCACACTAATTTGCTGTCTCTATCTGAATCTGTCATTTCCTCAAAGACAGAGACAGAGTGGGTGGAGACAGTCAGACTGTCGCTGTCTTTTCATCTTTACCCTTCATTTAGTTTTACAGCTCTTTTCGAGCCTCCTTGTCTCCTTTTTGCTCACTTCCTATGCTTGTTTAGTGTCCTAATGAGAGATGACAAAGATGGTGAAAAATAAATAGAAATCCTGCACATTAGTGGCATTCAGGCTGAAAACAAAAGCGGTTTTCAGAGTTGTTAAATTTCCACCTCAGTAGTGCTTTAACTTATTTTTAATAAATAGTTACGACTCACAGAGAAACTGATTTGTAGGGGCAAAAGGGGAGAAATAATTTAGTTTCTTAACTTTCAGTTTCACATAACTAATATGTATTTCCTTTAAAAAATGATGCAGGTGAGGCAGTACTATGCTGCAATGTGTGCTGTGCGTACTTGCTGGCATGTTGCTTCTGCTGTAAGATCAGCCAAAAGCCAGTAGGTGAAGAAAGATTGATACTTGCGTATTACAGTATTCTTGTCACATCCTTGTAGGTAACACGCTCTAATTCTCACATCTAATCTGTGTTTAAACTGAATGACCGTGTGTGGATGCTTGTGTTTGATGTGTTGTAAAGAGTGAAAGTGACACGAAAACAGCTCCTGTGTGTCTGCCATTGTTTATGTGTGTTGTGAGTGTGTGTGCCCCGGCATCAAAGCGTGGGACGTGGTGGCCCCGGCCCCCCCTGTCCTGTTGTTGTGGTTCCTGTTAGGACCCCCTGGCCAAGTCACAGACACACTGGCTCCAAACGTGGGCCTCTAACCCCTCCTTCCTGCCTCTCTATGTGTGTGTGTGTATCGGTTAGCATGTTTTTGTGTGTGTGTATCGGTTAGCGCTGACCTACCTATCAAAACATGCTTTGTTAGCTGAGCACAGCTCTACACTTGTTATCTAGGACTAACAGGCTGATCACCACCTTCCACTTGCATGCTCTCTCTCAGAAAAGGTTCTTTGTACGTGTGTACACTGCTGTGTAGGTGTGCATGCCTTTGTTTGTGTGTAAATGTGTGTGTTTGCGAGGGCAAGTGTTTCAGTGAAAGGAAAAGAGACTGTAGCAGCCTTAATTGGCCAAATACTCTCTACTCTTGTTTTGTTCCTTTCTACTCTGTTTTCTTTGAGTCAGACCAGTAATAACACAGTTGGGGAAAACAAGGCACTTGGAAATCTCTAGTTGTTCCCTCCACAGTAAAGAGTAGTTTCAAATTGTATGGGATACACCTTTTTCCCACACTGTGTCCTTGTCAGTGGCCTGGTCAACCTCTGCATGAAAACACAGGCTTGTCAAAAGCCAACAAAACAGATTCTGTTGCTAATTTCATTCACAACTCATGCTTTTAAGAAAACTCTCCTTTTATCCTTCTCTTCACCTTCTCATTTCCCCCTCCTCCTCCTCCTCCTCCTCCTCCTCCTCTCATCCATTGGTCTGGCTAATTAAAAGCTGTTAGGGGTCTGGGGCCAACGTGTTCTCTAGAAAAGGAGGGGAGGAGGAATGAATAGGCTGTAATTATACCCTTTCCCCCCAGAAAGACAGAATGCCTGAAGGCTAGAGGGCCCCTTCAACCCCTGTACCTTACCTCATGTGGAGCTTTCACTACCCTGACTGCTGTGGATGTGTTATATGTGTGCTCATATGACTGTCAATGTATTTTATTGGTTTCACAGTTGCATTTGGGTTGTCCATTTTTGTTTATGCTTGCATTAGTCTTTTTTTTGCTGTTGATTGTGTTATCTTTATCCAACCTCAACTCAAGGAACTGGGAAAACTCTAGCCCAGTGATGCCTGTTGAACTAGGCCAGTTTTACAGCGCAGACCCGTGTCTTTCCCTCAATCCTCCTGGCTCCCTCTACTTTACGTTTCACTCATCAAAGCTCGCCACTACTGGAGACTCTTGTATCTCTCTGCCTACTCTCGCCTCTGACTGACAGTTCTCGGGAGAGTGAGAGTCGCATTAACGTGATAGTTATGTCGTATGTGAGAGTGAGAGCCAGGTGTGTGAGTTGTTGCAAACCTACTTTCCACACAGTGTGTTCTTCCCATGTGTTAGTTTGTGTGTGTGTGTGTGTGTGTGTGTGTGTGTGTGTGTGTGTGTGTGTGTGTGTGTGTGTGTGTGTGTTTGATTGTTTTCATGGGAGAGGGATTCTCTGAAGACCCTTATTCAGGGCGTCTCATGCCCCGGGCTCATGAGCACATCTGTTTATCAAGGCCTGTTGAAGCCTCTTGTGTGTGTGAGTGTGTGTGTGTGTGTGTGTGTGTGTGTGTGTTTTCTTGCATATGACCGAGGTGTGGGTAAACAGCGAGGGTTGAAGGTGGCTGTAGTCTTTCTTCCTCTCTGCCGCATACAGGTCATCTCTCACTACAGAGCTACTCTTGCTTTTGTCACAGGGCAAGTTGTGTGTGTGTGTGTGTGTATGTGTGTGTGTGTGTGTGTGTGTGTGTGTGTGTGTGTGTGTGTTATAAGAGTATAAAATAGTTTGGACAGTAGGTGAATTTTTTGACACTTGGCCTCCTTGCTTAAGCTTTGAAGTCTTGCCATTGTCCTTGCACTGCCCTACCACCTTCCATTTTCTTTTTTCCTAATATCTCTCTTTTCTTTTCCTCTTCTCCCTGCTGTCCAGCAATTTGTCCCCCAAGCTCTCACTGGTTTCGGCCAAACAACTGACGTAGGAACTCTGTCTTTCCCTTTCCCTCGGGGAAGTGGTTCAAACTGGCAGCTGGGTCAAAGGGTTAGAGTTCAGGGTCGCAACTTCTCACTCACGCTACCATCTGAGTCAGCACTGAAGATATTTGTTTCACGGAGCGAGTCAGCACCACTTAAACACTAAACAGATGCACCCCCCCACCATTTGCTCTGCAGGTAATCAGTAGTAAGTGTGCACACTCTGGAATGTCACAACGGCGGGGGGGCTGCGGTTTAGATGGTTTACTATGTTCTCACAAGGCACACTCATCAAATTTCCAGTCACACTCTCACACACTTTTACTTTGACGTGTACATTTAATACCCCATTAATTTGCTGTGGTATGGCAGATTCACACCTCCTTTCACACAGGCCGAGGAGCTGTCAGTGGATCTAATTGGGTTTAGCTGCTCACTAGTGGGATACTCCATTATAGCCAATCTAATTTACACGGAAAAGTCTTTCTATATTAGCTTCCAATGTTATCTACCTTCATTCTTCCTCCAACTCATTGTCTTGCAATAAGAAACCCAGTAGGAATTCTTCCTCTACTAGGCACCAATACAATATTCTGTCCCTACTTGGATTATAAATCCAGCACTCATCTCTGTAGTTTCTACAGCATGCAAATATATGCTTATACTGTATATGCATGCATCATATAGTTAAGACACTGAGAACCCTTTTGGCCCTTTGCAAGATGAGCTTTTAAAATTGTCAACCCTGCCATTTCTCACTTATTCAATTCCAATCTTCTCCCCTCCCTTCATCCATCACTGTCTACTCTCTCCTCCCTCCGTCTGCCTCTCCTTTATTCTTCCAAAATCAGCCCATCCCCCCTCTCCCGCGCCTCTATTTTCTCCTGTTTCTTAACGCTGACATAATATACCAGCGCTCTTCATCCAGGCTAATTTCTCAACAAAAAATTCTTTCTCCAGTTCACCCTTCTCTCACCCTGCACCCCGGCCTCTACTCCTCCTCCTCCTCTCTGCCCCCAAAATCTATTCACCCTTTCTCCCTTTTTGTAGCCTCCCATTCTGTCTGTGATGAATAGAAGAAGGCCAAATGGTATCATGCTTGGTTTAATATGTTTTGGGATCACAGAGAGTTAATCTGTGTGCCTATGTCTGTCTTGTCTAGCTGAGAGAGGGGGGAAAAGTTCAGTAACTTGTAAGAATTTACATTAAAGAGTCAACTTGTCTAATTTGAAAAAGGTCTTGAATTAACTATGGAAAAAAATCCTCAAAATACTCGAGCAGAAGTCCATCTGACAGAAATATGGTGCTAATTGTGTCCTTTAGAGGGCGATAGCGGGCTATTAGTGGACAGCAAAACCAAGGTTCGTATGAAATGCTATGAATGAGCAGTGTACACACACGCACACACACACGCTTGCCCACACATACTACGATAACGCAAAGGCAAGCCTCTCTTGGCAGAGCCAGGGCTAAGAGGTTCTCTGTCCTCCTCCGGTGGAAAACTACTGGGGCCAAAACAGAGGAAGGTCTGTGAGAAAGAGGGGGACTGATGGAGGGAAGGGAGGAAGTCTGGACCACAGATAAGGAAGCGAGAGGAAGAGCAGAGAGAAAACAGAGGTACATGGATACCATGACAGCGGACAGACCTGAGACACAGATATAAAGTATATGTGTGTACATTTATAAGCGTGTTAGGTAAGAGTAAAGTTATATCAGCAGTGAATACACACAAATCCTTCTGATAATTAAATGGGCATAGATACATAACAAGCTACATGGAGATGTCGTATAGTGCTTGTAATTGATTGTTCTACTGTAGGATTGATTCCATCTGGGGGATTTTGGTGGGAATGGAAACCCACTGTGACATCTACAGGCTTAAGTAAATATATATATATATATATATAATAACCCACCAACCCAGATACACACCAACCCAGATACACACATACAGACTAGCGAGGACATAGCATAATGAAACGGACAGCAGTTACATCACAGGATCACAGAGGCATAAATATACATAGAATGAAGCCGGCAGGATGATGGTTTTGTGTCTACGGGTCAGATGGTCAGATTACAAGCCGTCTGTAATCTACCGGTATGTTGGTGTGTGTTCTCATTCTGTTGAGATTAGAGGCTAACATCCAGACGGGACATGTGGTGGGGAGGGCTAAATAATGAGTAGAAAGAGAGACAGAGAGAGGGAACACAATGTATAAAATGTACAAGTTAAGGGTGTGTGTGTGTGTGTGTGTGTGTGTGTGTGTGTGTGTGTGTGTGTGTGTGTGTGTGTGTGTGTGTGTGTGTGTGTGTGTGTGTGTATATATATCTATATAAGGGAGTGGGGGGTGGACTCATCCTCCAGGCCACATATACGTGTCAAGGCAGGCCCAGCTGCTTCAATAACAGCAAAGTCAGACAGAGCCAGACAGCGACAAAGATACACAGAATATTACATACACCAAACTCCTGACAAAGATATTTGCTCAGATACTGGGAGCATAAGAAATAAACTCAGGCCACTCTGGATGTATGAAAGCATCCAAATAACAGATATAGTGGATATAAAGGAGACTGTGTTAATAACATTCACATTCATGCAGAAAACTAGAGATCAGTAAGTAGAGAGAAAAAGACATGGAGGGCTCAGGGCCACAGTCTGGGAGGAGACCATGCTGTTAAAGAGAAGAAAAGGAGTGAAGGTGGGGAGAGGAACAGACAGGTACAGTGAGAGAAACACACACACACACACACACACACACACACACACACACACACACACACACACACACACACACACACACACACACACACACACATATAGCTGACAGAGTTGAGTATAGTAACAGCGGGGAGGAATGCTGGCTGTAGCTAATATTAACATCCAAGTTCTCCCTCTTGCCCCCCAGTGTGTGTTAGTGTGAGTCACACATTTATCATGTCTCGGTAAGACTGCTTACGGTAACAGCCACTCCTTATTTTAAGTTATCTGACGTTGGGACACACACACGCTAACAATCACGTACTTTCCGTCCAGAACTAAAACAAAATCACTTCCCATTAAAAGCTGGTAAAGTCAGCACAAGTTCAAACTCTCTCTCACACACACACACACACACACACACACACACACACACATGATCGACACAGGCAGAGACACGTAGTGTAAAAACAAGACCAGACGAGTCACCAGACTGAGAAAAACATGCCTCTCCACCTGTCATGTAGGAAAACAGTACACACATGAACACACTCCGAGTATCAAATCCTTGCAGGACATAAAGTAAGAGATTACATTATGTTGCACTGACAATTTGATAAAAATCAAACACACTCCTAAGTGTTTAAAGAAAGACACACACACACACACACACACACACACACACACACACACACACACACACACACACACACACACACACACACACACACCTAAGATGCTGCCAGTGTACTTGTATCATCTCTACAGTATACTATCCAACATGAATGGCCAGACTGCTGCCATCTGGTCACTGTCCTCCATCTAAGACAAATCACTGCTGCTCACAATCAGACCAAGAATCAATTAGCATCAATTATGCACGGCCCACTGCGGTCAGAGCCCTGCTGATTGATCAACATGAGCCTAAACAGGTGACTGATTGATCACTGGGGAACGGTTCGGGGCAGGTGGGCTTTTAGCTGGAAAGCAGGAAACCAGAAGACAAGATAGATGATGGAGATAGAGAGGGCCAGAGAAAGAAGTGAGAAAAGGAAAGAGGAAAGGGGGTGGTAAAGGACAGGGTCTGTAAAGGAGGGATTATGGAGGAATAATGGAGATTAGGCTGTTGCTAAATGTGGCAAAATAATACGAGTGGCATGTGGGGGTCAGATGATAATGGCTTCACTTTAGCTTTTAGCTGCCATTATCCTCCTGATAAAATATTACTGTCGCTGACTTTCTGAGAAACTCTATTTCCTTGTAGAGTGAACAACGGAGAATGAGAAAGCAAAAGGTCTTGGTTCAACATAAATATGACAGATAAGAGTACAAGCAGAATAGCTACATGTTTGTGATGTGTTAATTGTTGCATGTGTCAGTTTATGTCTCTGTATCAAAGTTTAGATTTTTATGTCATCCAGCAAAAGGGATTAGAGTTATATTATGATTTGTCTTCTGGTTACACAACTCAGAAATAGTCAAGGTCTAGATTAGAGACAGCAGACCACCCGGTCTCTGCCTTCTTTTTGTCTTTTTTATTTGAACTAAAACTTAAAGCTCCATTTTACTCTTTTATCCAGCCCAAAAAGCCTCTGGTTTCACATTTCCTCTCTACCTTTCCTTGCTGTCTCACCTGAACCTGAGTTCCTCTCCCTGTGTGTGGTGACTCAGGTGTAAAACTCAGGTGGGTTAAACTCGGGCCAGTGAGTCACACATGGACTAACCCATGACACAAGCACTGCTCATGAGGACAGGACTTTCCATTAGACTCCTTATCCAATTATCAGGACAATTGTTTAACTTGTTGCAGGGGCTCTTTTTTTTTTAGTCCAGCGTCTATTGTCATTCTTGAAGGGCAATTAGAGAGCCTGTAACGTAATTAAGACAAGACTAAAAGGCCATAATGGCTTTTGTCCTTGTTTAGTCTCGGTGGCGGATTTTAATCGACCTATCTCGGTAGCAGAGGAGGGGGTTCCGTCATTCTGTTTCAGCTCGGTTATAAAATAATACAGTCTTTCAAGCGCGAGGGATCACTTGCTGCACGCTAAAAGCTCAATAAATCGCGCTGCGATATTGCGCGTCTGTCAAGCTCCATCGATCCCTCTGAGTGGTCGGATAGCATTACATTTCTGACCTCAAAACAAAATAATCAGCAATATGTGCCACACACACACACACACACACACACACACACACACACACACACACACACACACACACACACACACACACAATCTTCCCCAATGAAAAAACACTTTAACATATTGAGTTTTGATGTGATATCTCTATAAAACTGAATGTGAAATGAACCCACTGATTTATTTTCATTTATAGACTTTCCATTAATGCACGCAGACCCTACAGACACCGTCATTGGCCAAGTTCATACTCGTCAGTCTATGTTCTACTATATACATATATATACATATATATATATATATATATATATATATATATATATATATATATATATATATATATATATATATATGTTCTAGTATGTCTGTGTCTATGTGTTGTGGTTAAATATAGTGGTGAATCTGTCCAACTGTCTAGGCATCCGCTCACAATCTTCTGCTTTTACACCCCGCTGCTGCTGTATTATAGTCTAATACCCTGATCCCAATCCTGTTACGTGAGTTTAAAAGGAACTACACACCTTAAACGTCACATGAACCTTTAATTGTCACATGAATGAAAACAACAACACGCTTAGTTGTAGCCGTTTAAGAGCGTGAGCCTGTAGGCCTACTGACACAGGGGACAATGCGGACTACAGGCTGAGACTTTACAAGAGAGTAGAAAATCATATCCACTCGCCTCTCGAGACACAAAGTCAAACAGACAGAGCAGTGAGTGAGTGACTTCTCTCACACACACACACACACACACACACACACACACACACACACACACACACACACACACACACACACACACACACACACACACACACACACACAGCAGATCAGATCAGCACTTACTTAGGGTTCGTGCTGTTCCAGTAGACGCTGTGTCTCTCCGCAGAGGCGAACCAAGCGCCGATGCTCAGCGCCAAACACACCAGGCACACCAAATCCATATCTTCTCTTCTCCACAGGAACCTCACCAAGTAAAACTAGTAAGCGATAAATAGAAATGCTTCTGTTAATTAAATATTTAAATGCGTAATTGCGCGCACGGAAAACAACCGTGGATTTTACGCTCCTAGAGCAGTAATCAAGGCAGTTCAAAATGATGCAGGACACCAAACACTGTTGCAACTCTTGACTGGTTCACAGAAGCGCAAGTTGTCTGTTTTGTCAGGCAGTGGCTCCACCCCTCGATGTTAACGAGTAGCAAGTAATCTGAATGCTCCGCCCACCGCAGCCGCTGGAGACGCTCCAGGAACACGGAAAAACAGAAAAACAACTCTACAAGAACTATAATCGCGTCGTAGAAGCGTAATAAATAAATATGTCAATGTGGAATATTAGGGTGATAAGAAACGGAATTAAATATGAGGGGCCCTTAAGCCATAGCCTATATCAAGAATGCATGCACATACTCCAAAATACTTAAAAACATAACTCTACAGCATTGCTTATTTTAAGATTTATGAGCTGTCAACAGGTTTGATCAGATGTTAAATGAAATCAATTAGGAGAATATAAGGGAATATGTACCATACAAGGACATTTATAAAAATCTAATTATAAAAATGGCAGAGGTGATAGAAGTATATTCAGATAATTTACTTAAGTACCATGTTATAAAAAAAGTCTATTACAAGTAAAGGTCCTGCACTAAAAAACATACAGACGCTGCGAAATGTGCTTAAAGTATGTATGTATTGAGATGTACTAAAGGATCAGTATTACAATTATTTGGCAGCCTATATTATTATTATTATTATTATTATTATTATTATTATTATTATATTTACATCATTTTGCAGAATGGCCTGTGTAAGTGTAATAATGTAATGTTATTGGATCATAAGTACTGATGCATTAACATGTCAGCAGAACGTTAATTGTAATGCTAATTTTAACTACTTTACATACTTTTAGGCAGTTTAATCTATAATATTTCATTTCATGCACTGATCATATGTTTTAATGTAAAATCTTCATCTGAAAAGTAACAAAAAATATAGGTTATTGTAGCTTTTAAAGATATGTAATGGAGTAAAAAGTACAACATTCCCCTCTGAAATGTTGTGCAGTATGTACTGTATACAAAGTAGCATTAAATTGAAATGCTCAAGTAAAGTACTTTCTACCACTGAAAAATGTATCATTTATTTTAATAATTAATTTAAATGAATTCCTACAGCCATTGTGTTGGTGTCTGTTGTTGGAATTGTGTGTTTTATGTTGTGACACTGTAATGTGTTGCTGTTGAGCTGTGTTGTGTTGTGATGTACTGCATGTTGCAATTCTATTGTGCTGAGTTTTTGGGTTGTTATTATGCACTGTAATACTAGTTTGTCAACTTTTTTTGTATTGTGTTTGTTGTTTTGGACTTTAAAACTGAGCTGTAAATATATTGCAGCACTAATGCTGCAGAGACAGATATACCTAAATATATTATATACTGATGTGATTTTGGCTCTAGTTGTCCCAGTAGTTGTGTTTCAATAACTTGACCCTAACCATCTGCAGAGAGGTGTTCTTACAGGCTGTTGTTGTCCAGGCAAGCTGGTGTACTGATTACATTTTGTGAGATAGTAAAGAATTATTACCGTCTTATCAGCCAGTCTAATCCTGAGGTCTTCGCTCAGCCTCGTCCCTAGACAGGTACCTTTAGAAAACAACCTCACAGATGGAGTGGATAAAGTCCAGACCATAGGGTGTCAGCGGGATTGCGGCCCCCAGCAGGAGAGGGCTTCCCTCGGGCAGGGATGGAGACCAGCCTGGGTTGGTGGTTCAGAGCTCCAGAGCTTCATGGAAACAGGAGGGGGCATTGTGTGTGTGTGTGTGTGTGTGTGTGTGTGTGTGTGTGTGTGTGTGTGTGTGCAGACAAGCGCTGAGTGTCTGACTGTCCCTAGGCTTGGCTGGGCAAGCAGACACATGCCCTGGCACTCAGTGACTGTAGACCCTGTAGGAGGGGTTAATCACGACTGAGGGAGCTTTTCCATTCTATAATGTCTCCCAAAAAATGAGGGGAAAAGGAGGAGGAAGAGGGGTGAGGAAGTGAACTAATACATGATAAAGAATAATGGGTACAAGTCGAGTTTATGATTAATTGTCCTTCTGCAAAACCTATGGATGGTTTCATATATACACACCGCTATTACTGTAATGCCCATCTTCTTTCACTTAGCTCTACTGCCACTAGAAACTGCTTTATGTATTGATTTCCTCTAAGGAATGTCTGAAATGCAAATACTGTTGCAGCAGCTCCAAAACAAGACTTCAGACTACCAGCAACAGGAAGCTCCACTTCTCACTCATACACAACACTAGGAGTGACTGTCCCTCGTTGCCAGCTGACTTCCGCTGCTCAAACATGGGATCTCCTTGTGATACATGCATGTATGTACACATAACCAACCATGTAGCAAGACAGAAACACATATTTAGAAATCCACAACCCACAAACACACCTTCTCTCTGCTGCTGCTGCAGCCAAGAGTCAGATAGGGGAGATCTCCTATGTTTGCATGTACGCAAACACACCGTTAGAAACGTGCACGCAAACAAACATTTAAATCTTCTCTGCAGGAAACCACGGATGACTCAGTAAGACTTAATCCTCCCACAGGCACACAGATACACACACAGACAGAGAAGACCAGGGCTTCTGTGAATGATAGTAAAGCAGAGAAAAGTTGATGGCTCAGAAAAGAAACTCACAGAAAAAGTGTTTGAGACGATGAAAAGCTTGACAGCTCTAAAGTGGATTAAAGGAAGACTGGGGAAGACCTGACAGCCATACAAACCTCTCAGCAAACGGAATCCGCCTTGTTTATTTCCTAGGGACTTGTCTCCAGGCGTTACAGTATCTGCCACGAGAATCTATGGAAATCCCACAACTACATAACTTACATAACATAATTACGTAGAAGAAAAGACAGAGAGCGTATGGTGCTACCTGCACCTGGCAATGCCTGATTAAATTCCACTCAACCTTAGAAAATTAGTTGTTGTTTTTTTATCAGAGGGGACCATGTAGAAGTGTTTTGGGGAGTGGAGACATATATACAACAAAAACAGATAGTGTCAGAGGAAGAAGAAAAGTATCAGTCCAGCTAGAATAAATGTTTTGAAAAGAGGGGTTAAAGGCAGGGCAAGGCAAGGCAATTTCAGATATGTTGGAGACAGTTATTTAGAAAAAGAGACAGAGTCCCTTAAGCCTATTACATTTGCAGTCGTCTCTCTTCCACTTCTTCTTCTCCACTCATCCTGTCGGCCTTAGGCGGGGATCAGAGCTGGTCAGGGATCTCTGTCTCAAGATTCGTAGAGGTTCGCTGAGACACACAGACATATGAAGCAGGAGTGTGTAAAAGAGACGAGAGAATAAATCAAAATGAAGCGGAGTGAAACTTGTGGAAGTAGGGTGTTATAGCAACATAACAAGAAACCAAACAGGGATGGTAGAGAAACTGCTTTGTAGCTTTTCAGGCGAGTGTCTGAACACATCTGCCCAAGCACATGCATGTGCTTGCACAAGTTTTTATTGGAGTTTAAAGCTGTGTAGGAGGGCTCTGATCCCTGCTGCTGTCTCTATTGTTGCTGCATTAGAAAAAGAGTGAGATGTTATCTGTTTCTGCTTCTTTTTTTTGTCCTGGCTTTATCACGTCATCACTTGTACCCTCAAGCCTCTGCATCAGCTGTTCATGTGCCATTTGTGCCTCTCCTCCTTGCCTCACCCTCAGAGAATAACCTAGCTGTTATTGGAAAAGGAAGGTCATAGGGGAGATCAACATTATGATATAATGAAAAGAGTATAAAGAGGCTTAAAGGGGCTAAATCACTGTAATATGCTCCATATTGACTCTAGTTGATCACAGATTGCATTTCAAATAGTTGCCTTTTGTTCACCCAACCTCAGTCATTACCGCTAGCTTAGGCTTGTTAACACTTGGCATTGTTTCATCTACACATGGACAGCTTGTCACCCTGCTGCCCTTTGTCCCTTTATCCCCGGCCTCCTGTGGGCCCTTGGCCCTCTGGCTCATAGCAGCACACTCCGGCAAGCTGCTCCTTCTCTGGCACCACAAAGGCATGTCTCCCAGCCCTTATTCACACCCATTCATCTGAATACAGGTGGTCACCCCATTCAAACACAGGGAAGCACACTTCTGCTTAATAGCGCTCCATGTGTCTAGATTTAGCCTGGTTGGGGGGCAAATAGTGATTCTTGCAATGACAAACTCGTAATGAGGTGGTGTTTCTGCTCTGAGCATCTCCAGGAGTCAGAGGCTGGAGGCCATGAAGGCTGAGCTGTTTCCATTGTAAGCTAACATGGTATCAAAAACAAGCCAAGGACATGCCTACAAACAGAATAAAACAATGTTGCATGTGTGTCAGTAGGGGGTAAATGAGCCTCCTCCCTCCCTCCTGGACTAACACTGTCTCACTATTCAGACTGCAGGAATCATTAACTCGCCCAGTCAACAGGCACACTTCACTCGTTCGCTCCCTCCCCGCCGCTATGTCCTCCTTTCTGTCTCCCAGGGACTCTCACTCCCATGCACACACACACAAACACAAATGCCCACAAAAGCGCAAAACAAACCCCAGTGAAATATTTAACCTGCCATCATTTGTCATACTGTATCTCCTTGTCTGTCTCCCTGCCTGTTCTCTCGGCTCATCTGTTGTCTCTGCTGTCTTTCCTTCCTGCCCTTTCTTCTGTTCATCTGTTCAGTTATTTCCACAGAGCCCTCATCAGCCCTGGCCAGAACGTACTGGGTACATCTCTCCCTGATTACTTTACTTTCTCTCGTTTTCTTTTTACATAGACTAGCTCTTGAACGTCACTCTTTACCCTCTTTTATGCTCGATTGCTCCCTTAGTTTCTACATTCCCCATCTTTGTGTGGTCTGGTTTTATTTTTGCTGCCTCCCCCCTCTCACTTTCACCCCCTCCCCCCCCCCACACACACACACACACTACAACTACCTCAGGCAGTGCATTTGTTAGAAGAAAATCCATTATCCTCCTCCATCCTCCCACCTTCTGTCCTCTTTATCTCTCTCTCTCCATCTCTGTCTGTACCTCACTCGCTCTCCCTCTCCTCACATGCTCCTAGTTCCAGCCCTATATTCATTAACATAGTGTTAATGATCCCAGATGGACTGACATGTACTCTATGGGGGCGAAGTGTGAGTGGCTTCTTCCAAGGGTGTGCGTGGGTGGTTGTGCGTGTATGTGTGCGTGCACGGCTGTTGGGTACATGTGTGCATAATTGTGTGTACATACGTGCGTGACTTTGTCTGCATGTGTGTGGCTTGTGTTCATATCAGCATTCAAGTGAGAAAAAGCTTGCTTCTCTCCCGGCCGTAGATTGCTCTGTTATGATGATATGCATTTCTTTCAGAAATCCAACAACAGAATTGATCAGACTGCAGCTAAGGAGGGATGTACATTCATGAGGAATTTGCTCTGGCTTTAAATATAAAGTGAGTGAGACAAACTGTGATCCTGCTGTACTTTAACTATCTAATTCTAATTTAAGCTGCTACATGACAACATAAAAAACAACATAAATCAGTATTTTTTATCTAAAACAATGCAAAGACATGTTGTCTGTTGCTGACCTGTTGAGCAGTGGAATAGTCATTGGTAGAACAGTGTATTGTGTCAACCATGCGTGCGTGTACAAGGTAAACAAAACGGGGACCCACTCATACAATAACAGAGGTCAAAAACTCCACAGAGAACCTTTAAGAGTGGTATCAATCGTCTCTTTTAACACTCCACAGGAAGGCATTTTTCTCAAAACGTCGTGCTACTCCTTTAGCGGTTTGGCCTTGGCCAGTATAGTTCCTATAAAGGGAAATCTAAATGCTGCAGCATGCAATGATATTTTAGACAGTAGTGTGTTTCCAACTTTGTGGCAAGATTTTAGGGAAAGGCCCTCAACATGACAATGCCTCTATGCAGAAAGCAAAGGCCATAAAGAAATGGTGTGTAAGATCTTAACTGGCCTCCACAGAGTCCTGACCTTAACCTCATCCAACTCCTCCGGGAGGAATTGGAATGCCAACTGCGAGCCTAACATCAGTGCCCAACTTCATGCATGTTCTTGTCCTTCGGAAAGCCACTATTTCCAAAACTCCAAATACTTATGTTGCAAATGTTATACTGTAGCTCAACATATCAATATATCAGTGATTAAGCAATAGGATTGATGTATTGTTTGTGTGAAGTGACCCTTAGACTCACAACATGCATGGTATGCTGAATGCATCTATGGATAGGCTCAAAGGATCAACAAGTTAGAGAAAGCAAGAAGTTAATCGCCTGCTGCTAACCAAATTTAGGTCATGTGGTGCACACTCATACACACACATAAACACACACAGTCTGCTAAGGTTACAATGTTACAAGTGCAAGGGCAAAGTGCATGTATGTGTGTCATGGATACGTCAGCATTCTTGAAATGCATACACACATTGCCTGACCCCCTCCAAATATAGTTGACTGCATTCTCACCAGTGGCATAAATCCTAACTTACACACAATAAAAGTTTCCATCCAACAAAACATACCAAACAACTCAACTTTCATTTTAAATCCTCTGCAAGACGTCTTTTTCTTTTCTTTTCTCATGAATCTATCCAACCCAGTCACGCTGTTCTCCCTGCCTCCTGTTCTGTCTCTCTGTCTTTCTTTGTCTATCATTGGCATGGTCACGATCATTGCATAATCGCACAGTCGCTTAATTATCAAGAACGCTCAGTCTGGCACTTGCCATGTCAGGGGGCTGTCCCTGTTACCTTCTACACATAAGCACACCCCACCCAGGAGCTCAAACACACACACACACACACACACACACACACACACACACACACACACACACACACACACACACACACACACACACACACACACACACACACACACACACACACACACACACACACACACACACACACACACACACACACACACACACACACACACACACACACACACACACACACTAACAAATCTCTTTCGTCTTTACTGTTTCCTAACCATCATCTCTACATCTCTTGTTTTCTCCTGTTGAGCAGAAGCTTTGCATAATGCAAATGTGCCACTGGAAAAACACCTTTAGATGTAATTACAACTTCCGATATAACACTGGCAATTCCACCCACACTAAGCCACTCAGCCACCAATCTAGAGTTATTATGCTCTTCTGTGTACTAGATTTTAAATGCAGTTTTTTGTTGCAGGGTTTTTTAGTTTCACATCTTCTGTAAGGGATCCCTAAGATCACATTATGCCAATGTTGATAATGATAAGAGTACAAAGAGGAGTCACTCAGAATGGGAGCACAAATATTATCCTTGAAGAGACTGTCTAATGAGACACTGGAAATTAATTTTGTGAGCCCAGTCCATTAATAATTGATGCGCTCTCCCGTCAAACAGGAGATGTGTACTTGTTTGTGTGTTTGTGTGTCCACCTTTTGGCAAAGAGTGGTCACCATGGTGATCTCCTAAACCAGGGTATCCTAATGACACAAGTGGGTGGCAGCAATGTCTAGTCCAGCTATCACACCACTACACAAAGGCAAACACACACACACACACACACACACACACACACACACACACACACACACACACACACACACACACACACACACACACACACACACACACACACACACACACACACACACGCACACACGCACACACACACACACACACACACACACACACACACACACACACACACACTAGTTTTTCTATACAAGTGAGAGCTTTGTATTGATGTGTTACAGTAGAATGATTAACTGGAGGTTTTATAGGGAAATTCAGCATTTTACAACATGCCTTTATCTTTATAATAAATCCTGCTGGCTATATTAGTTTACACACCGTTAGTTGTGTAGATCTGTGGATGTGGCAACACCACTGCAACAGTCCAGCAGGGCAAAGAACATGAGTGATCAGATCTGGTCCAAAGCTACTAATGAGGACACAAAGGTAATGTTTCTGGAAATGTTGGCAGTTCAATGACACAAATAGGAATCCTACATTAACACACATATCAGAGTTTTTAAGTGATTTTTTTGTGTGACACTTATAATCCCTTAATGCACAGAAAGTGCATAATTTATGTAAGAAGGGAAGGTCGAAGTTAATACAGGAGATTTGCACAATGTAAAGACCATTTGCAATTGACAGATGGGTAAAGATTGAAAAGCTTGCCTTTGTTTTCTGTTTCATTTTTTTTGGTGAATATAGGGTTTTGTTATTAACTTGACCTTCCTTGCCCTGTTGGAATCTTTAAGCAATGTTGACATGGCCTCAAATCTCAGAAAATAATTTGATGAGTGAAACGTTAGCATAAAAACAAACAGATGTGCCTTTAACCAGCGCTGCTACATAACCAACTGAATCTGGCCACAACCATAATCCTTACTCAAGCCCAGATCCCCGATAATAACCCCAAATATCAGTATGAGGACTCGCCAAAATATCCATATAAACCAAAATGTCATCATAAGATCAGTGAGCTGTAGTCAGTCCTTACAGGAGCTAAATGCACGATGCACGATGCACAATGCACGACGTACGACGCACAACGCATGACTCACGACGCACGCACGCACGCACGCACGCACACACACACACACACACACACACACATGCTAGGAGGGTTGGATGGTGTTTCCTTGAAAGAGGGATACACATGTTTCTATCACAGTGCTGCCAAAGCTGATCGACACGAGGGTCATCCACACACAGGTAGGAATGCTTCACTTGAGTGATTTATGGTCGCACAGGCACTGAAATGATCCAAGTTAGCTTAATGTGGACAGGTTGTGCGTCGAGTTTTCTGATGACAGCAGGCGATGGGTTGAGGGAATGCCAGGTCACATTTTGGAGGTTATTGGGAGAGTTAAAACAGGCAGTGAACGAAAGTTCAGTTGGGGCGGTGATCTCCTCCCAAGCTCTTACTAACAGCTAACAGATGGTGTGTTCTACCAGAATGGACTAATGGAATAAAACACCCTTATTCAGTTAGACACACGCACAAACAGACATTGATCCTACAAGGAAAGAGGCTCATGGGAATCTGAAGGATGTTTTTCAGATCATTCACTTGCAAAGAAAGGGAGGTTCTTTTGGGGAAGCCTTTTCATCAGGGATTCTACTCATTCAAACACAATGTTCTTTTCTGATGTGGGCTTTTATAGGACTGTCAGAGAGGGAATATGCTCATGATCAAGACATCTTAGTGATGCACAGATAGTGTAATTTAAAAAATGAATGTGATGCATCACGATTAATTTTGCAGATTATATGCCCCTTTTATACTTAATTTGGACAAAGACAGTAAGATTGGAAGTGAACTCCAAACTAAAGCACAATTGGATAGGTGCATGCAGGCAAAATGAAAACTTTGTGGTCATATTTGGCTTTGATCACTGCCATCTGCATAGGGTTGCTTGCCAAACCTGTCAACATTCCTCCAGCGTTTGGAAACATGGAATCACAGAATCTGGCAGGTCCCAGATTTGGGTGTAACATTGACTTGAGACATTGAATGATTATCCACTGGATTTCTATGTCCTGTAATTATTTACAGTAATATTTTGGACTTAAGCTACTTATATTAAGAGAAATTTTAAAGGGAAAAAAGACTTTGTAAACCTCCACTGGAAGCCTACCTACACCTCTTCCTTCTGAAAACAGCGTCTGTACAGTGGAAGTCTGTCATGTAATACAGTCCTTCAGCTTGAGGTCAGGCTAGAATATACTAAAAGGGCAGATCATTGGTTTAGACAAAGAACAGTCAAAGAACAGTACCGGACAGGATTACTTTCCTCCTTAAAGTCTCAATTGTTACTCTTATACGATTAAAACCAATCGCATTACTGTGTCCACGTCTATGCGGGGATGTGAGGTATGAGGAGGAGGCTGGTAAGTGGTTATAACAGGCTTAAGGTTAAGGGATGTGAGCTTCAAAGCACTATGCATCATCTCTGAAAACTCTCAATATTTGTCATCTAATCCGTACAGCACCTCACTTCTAAAATCTCACATCTGTTGTTGGTTTAACTTCAACTGAAGAGGATATAGAGAAAGAGAAATGGAGTATAATAATGACTTCACAGAGGATTGATTTTAAGGTCGTCTCACTGCGTGTCGGACCCCTTCTCTCTTTACTCTTCTCCGTAAATGGAATAAAGGATCTAATCCCATTAATGGATATTATACTTAAGTGGTCAAACGTCAGTGGCTATGCATATCACAGGGATGTGTGGGTGTTTGTGAATCTGTGTGTAAATTCAGGACACTCAACATTGTGTTCTGGTATGAAAGCACTATGGAGTATGTGAGTGCATTGGCCTGAATCAGTCAAAGAAAGATGTCAGATTTGGAAATGATTACTGCAAACAAAAAACTAGCTTCCCTTATCAGCATCATATCAGACGGATTGTCTTGAGTCTTGTGTGTTCCGAGTGTGTGCAAGTATGTTTGCATTTACATCATGTGTATGAGCATTTCATAAACACACTTGAACTCAGATTTTGGGGTATTAATTAGCTTATGTGTACAATGTAATTTAATGAATGTAAGACTCGTTTTTGGCTTAGATTGTGTAAGGATGTCCCCTTACTCTTTCACATTTGCAATGTGCCATTCTGTCTCACTTTGGGACAAATAAAATAATCATTCTTCACTGCAAAAATATGAATGCTTAATGTTACCCTGCTTGGCTTAAGAGGATTTCCAAATCATTGGGAGCGACAGGTGCATTTAGCATTCATAGGATCTACCGGGCAACACTGATATGGATTTCAATAAAATGTCAACTTTTGAAATTGATGCTGGTCTCCACTCCGCACTGTGTATATTAATGGGGATAAAAAATTGTTAGAAATAAAATGCAGCAAACTTGAAATGTCATTAAAGTAAGCTTGGCAGATGCTATGAATGCCGAATTAATCAGTGAACCCTAACGGCTCGGAAAAGCTCTCAAATCAGCTCTCTCAAGGTTGTCATATGCTGCGAGTTGTGTATGTTTGCTGATAAGCGAGTCAACTGTAAATTGCCTTTGCAATTCCAGAGTGGGATTTTTTCATATCTAAAAAGAGAGAAAGAGTGTTGCTTGGCATGTGCAGCACGCACTGAGATTTGTGTTTGTTTAAGCTTTTGTGGTCAGTAGAGAAGTTGCCTGTTTTCTCACTATTTTCAGAAAAGGCCTAATTGCAGTCCTTTACTGTGGTTAGCTCACTGTGGTTCAGGGCTGTACTGTGTACACACACACACACACATACACACACACACACACACACACACACACACACACACACGGTCATGGGACCAATCCCTGTAGTTTTGCATCACCTTTTTGCTGGCCTCCACTCTATCATGAACGCACTGGAAAGTATTCCTTGACTACAAACGGCTGCCAACCGGGTGGCCGGTTCAATTCCCTCTCCAGCTGTTTGTCATGTATGTGGCTGTAAAAGCAGGGCAGATAAATGGCCAAAGATACGGAATAGGTCAGCTCTGACATTTCTAATTACAGAACAGGACGCAGCAGAGAGAGGGCTTTTAATGCACTATGCAGACTGGCTGCCATAATTACAGTCAGGCTGGATTCAGCCTGGCATAGCGAGGCCCTATAGGGCCGAGGTGTTAAACCACCATGGCTCTCATTAGAGGACATGGGCTAATGAGTGCACCCCACACACATGCACTGGGAACACACACACACACACACACACACACACACACATACACACACACACACACACACACACACACACACACACACACACACACACACACACACACACACACACATTGCCTGTGCACACACGCACACACACACAGAGACCCAGGCACCCTGAGAGGGGTGTGATTTTAAATAGAGTAGTTATGAATGCAGCTAGGAAAGAGCCAATTAAGAGTGTGTGATTCTAATTATGCCATTCATTTTACTGCGCTGCAGTCCACAAGGGAACCAGACAGTGCAGGAAATGAGCGTGAGGGCAAATTTTAAGGCAGAAATAAAATGGTGGAAATAGGTAAGAGAGGAAATGTTTCTAGTGATACAAGGAAATTGGGAGATTTAAAACATTTAAAGAGAGAGAAAGGCAGAAACAGAGAGAAAGAGGGAGGAGAAAAGAGAGAGCAAAGAGGGGTAGGGTGAGGTTGAAGGTGGTGGGGGGGGTAACCTGATCTCTGTCCTGATAAAGCCAGATTTATTTTAGAGGGTAACCGAAACAGCTCTGTGTCACTACGCAGATCTACAGGGCTGGGGAGAACATCGGAGTCTGAAATATGTAGATTGGGTTCAGGAGATACAAGAGAAAAGAAAATGTTAGATTAGAAATAAGTGACACAATTACACCAGTACTACGAGCAAGGAAGAGAGCTGTGAAAGAGGAGAGGGGACTGAATGAACGAAGGACTGAGATAGCCTGCTAGCTTGTCGGGAAGGGTTTGGTGAAGTCAAAGACAGCCCCAGTTATTGCCCTGCCATATATACCAGATGATTAACAGCGAGACAACAGAAAGCTGAAATTACTGTAACTCGGCAGCTAACAAAAACAGAAAGCATGTGTACATTGAAAAATGGGTGATTTCAGTTGAAAAAAAAAAAAAAAGTTGAGAATTTTTTTTTAGGTATACACCCAATGCATACAAAGTTCTGGATGATAGTGGTCTCTGGGGACTGGGTGGTCTATTTCTGAGTGTTTGGGTGGGGTGCTTGTGCTTTGGGGTTGAGCAATGAGATGTTTGACTCTTGCTGAACTACGTCTGTGTGCTTGTTGGCACTGTCAATGTTTTATTAGGATTGGTGTTGACTTTTCTGCAGAGAATGACTTAATGTGTGGACATACAGCAGTCTAAACAACACCAGCATCCCGTAGATTGTCTGTCTGACCCCCTGAAGAAAACAAGGGTGTATGTACACATAAAGTATGTCCAACTTGTCAGTGTCCATCCAAAGATACTGGCCTGACCTACATCTTACTGTGCGTAGTTTCAGACAGCTAACAGTAGGTTAAGCCCTACTTATGAACAACATTACTAACACCTATTACAGCTTAAATGATTCTTGTACTGTGCCATTAGTACAGTGTTATTACAGCTGTCGGAGAAAATCAAGGCTGAAGATGAAAGATGGTCAAAGGGCAAACTGTATTTTGGGCAGTTTTCCCAGAAATTCAGCCCTGATCCATGTGTCCTTATTGCAAGATCCAGTCCACTAGAGTCTCCGCAAATTAAGGACTGGTTATTACAGTCAAACCTGGATCGGCCTACTTGGTCTCTGCGGGTCAGGAGGATCAGACGGATTCAGACAGACTAAATTTAATTGACAGATGCTTGAGAGACAGAAAGAGCGGACAGTAAGCATCCAGTCTCAAATATCTATCAAAAAAGCCACATTTTCTTGTTTCTGTTAAGAATTGTAAAGAGATGAAAAGATAGGACAGGTTTATGCAGATGGAGAAGGATGGATGTAGGGATGGGAAGCGGAGGGGGGCAGATTGTAATTTGGTCCTGCTCCCGACTGACCGGTCAGTCGGGGTTACCTTGGCAACAATGGCCACAGATGGATGGTATTATGGTATGTAGAACAGGTGATTTACTCATGTAGTACAAGCTGCCAACACACACAAACACTTGAGTACACAGTAAAAATATGCCAATATATATAATATTTCATGCAGGATTAATAGAAGGGAACAGGTACGTGATTAGTCACACGCTGCATGCTCACGTTAACATGATGCTATTGCCATGCTGAGTTACACGTGTCGCGTACGTGCATTAGGTCATGGCGAGCTCCGCATTTGTGAGAACTATTACCTGTGTGTGTGTGTGTGTGTGTGTGTGTGTGTGTGTGTGTGTGTTTGTGCACACCTTGTTCCAGGACAGATAAGAAAGAGATATAAAACAAGAGAAGGAGAGCCTATAAGGTTGTACTCGTTATCATAACTCAATAAAACTTTTATCTTACAAGTGTACGTGCAAAGTTCACCCGTTTATCGAGAACGGACTTTGAAATTGGATTGTTTTGGCCGAACAGACAATGCAAATGGTAAACTCGGCTCTGAAACCTTTCTTTCTGTGTGTCTGGCTTGAATCCATTTAACTCCTACAGAGACAGGCACAGCAACACTCACTAAGGCTCACACAGGCACTATTGTCCCTTCCCTCAGACCACCATTGTCTCTGTGTGTGCATGCGTGTGCATAGTTATTGCCTTTTGCACCAGTGTGTGGAAGGTATCTGTTAGTGTGTATAAGCATGTGGGTTTATGTATGCGTGCATGATGGCATGCCAGAATGTCAGAGGGAGCTCATGGACTTTGGGGTCTGTAGACTCAAAAAAAACATAAGCATTGATCTGAAAATGTGAAACAGAGAGAGTATAAAGCTAGAGAAATACAGAGAAACAGAGTGAAAATAGAAGAAAAAAGAAATCAAACATTTTCACATTGAATTGATGGCGAGTTGGCCTGCCAAAAATGTTAAAAAGTCATGTTAAAACAGAGCAATCTGAATTTTAATAGTATATTCTGGATAAATATTATCCCCACAATACCAAAGTAGAAAAAAGCCAGAAACAAATAATAGTAGAAAGGAAGAAGGAAGAAAGAAAAGAAAGAACAAACTGGCCCGTGGATCCCCGTGGCCTTTTGTCTTATCACACATTAAACAAGGTGACATCAGCTTGCTGGTAAGGCGGGTCACTGATACTACACTGTTTACATCATCCAAAAACACTACTCCTGTTTACCTCACAACCTGCTCCGTGTTTCTTTCCACTCCTTTGTGATGCTATGGTGTTGTCAGCCTTATTCCAGGCACTAAAACTCGAAACCTTCTGTTCAGCGCTAGTCTATGATACCAGTTTAGTATTACCACTCCAGTATTTTGTACCTGCAAATTGTAGCTTGTCTGTTTTTGTTAGACTTTGTTAATTGTGTGAATGCTGATTCAGCAGCATTTACAGCATTGTTATCCAAATCTTCCATACAGATTTTGGTTGCCTACTACTTTTGCATACTTTCAGCTACAAAAAACATTCACATATCAAAATGTTTAGATCTTTAAGGACATTTGTGCTTGTGCTTCAGCTTTTCTCCTCCATTTATAGTTTTTTTAGAATATTAAGCTTTTTTCTTTTTACGTTAAAAGTCAATGAAGCATTCTTTAAACTGTCTTCAGGCTTCTTCCACTTCTAAATGCTACTCCTCCCACCAAAGGTATAACTTTAGTTTTAGTTTGGGGGGACACAAAACGGGTCTGGGTCGGGGTCCATACTCATTTGAATTTGAATAACAAAACCATAAAAATAGCCTTTTAACATTTAAAACCTATATAACAAAAAACATAAACATTTTTTTTAAATGCTGGTCAAAGTTGGATATTTCCAAATTGAAATCAACGTTAAATGCCAGACAGATGATTGGAAATGTACACATTCATTCAACACAAACATTCCATGTGGCGTACCTGAGGCTGGGATTGAACCCACATCTCCCAAACTCTGACCAGCATCTTTCACCAGTGGACCCTCGCTGAAGATTATCAAAAACCAATGTCATGTCCATCAAACAAAGTTCATTAGAACATTTTTGACATAATTTACAGACTTTTTTCAACATACTATACTTTTACTTTTTTCGACATACTATACCATGCCTTTTCAATGGCTTTTTTCAACATACTATTATAAATGACT
The DNA here is from genome assembly GCF_031162955.1 of Sander vitreus. Classification (NCBI taxonomy): domain Eukaryota; kingdom Metazoa; phylum Chordata; class Actinopteri; order Perciformes; family Percidae; genus Sander; species Sander vitreus. Next base: position 14,283,893 of record NC_135860.1, read on the forward strand.
GCTTTCAACACAATTTATTGTAGTGGCACAGTGGCTCAGTTGGTATCACTGCTAGCACCGGCAAGCAGTTGTTGCAGACAGATAGTAAAAGTCTGATCCAGGTCACCCCCTGAGTATGCACATAGGCCTGGTAAGTCTGGAAAAGCACGGCATGTAGGAGAGGAGGAAGAGATGTTCTGGACAGAACTATGGGTTCTACATTCACCAGGGAATTACCTCAAATGGTAGAGTGCTTGCTGAGCATGTGAGAGGTACAGGGATTGATGCTCACATTCTCCAGAGGACATTGTATTCTTCTATGTTTTTGACTTGTGACACCTATTAAACTAAATCCTGCAACTGTGTGTTGGTTTCTGGTTGCTTTATAACCACATGTTGGGCGTGGTTTTCCTGAAGAAAATTTTTATTAGAGCTATTTAATAAAATAACGTAACATAACATAACTTTTGGGCACAGTGGTTAGCACTGCTCCAACTAGTAGTCACTGCAGACTTTGACCTAGGTTTGATTCCCAGTCCAGGTTGGTCCCTTTTATGATGTTTTTTTCGACATATAATACTATGCCTTTTTAATGACTTTCTTTGACATACTCTATTGTGATTTTTATGACTTTTTTTGGACATACTATATTATGACTTTTTTCAACATACTATACTATTACTTTTTTACTATAATTCAATTCAATTCAATTGTATTTATAGTATCAAATCATAACAAGAGTTATACAGATAGAATAGGTCTAGACCACACTCTATAATTTATAAAGTCCCAACAATTCTAGTAATTCCCCCAAGAGCAAGCATTTAGTGCGACAGTGGCGAGAAAAAACTCCCTTTTAGGAAGAAACCTCGGCCAGACCCAGGCTCTTGGTAGGCGGTGTCTGTCTATGTGATGAACAGTGGCAATAATAGTCACAATAAAGATAATGGAACAGTGACTACAAAATGGTAGTGGTAGTAGTTCATGTCATAGCAGGGCACTGCAGGGCGTTACAGTATGTAGCTAGGCACAGCAGGGCATGACTGGATGTAGCAGGTTCAGCAGGACGCAGCAGGGCACCGTAGAGCGTAGCAGGGTGTAGTGAAGCAGGACCACAACGACAGCTGCAACCGAGAGCTTGGTGCCATCCTAATCCAATGAAATATGATGGGAAAAAGAAACATAAGGACTCCGGGGAGTAAACTCCCCAGAGCTAGGTTAGTAACAAGCATTTCTGGATCTCCTCACTCCCTAACTATACGCTTTATCAAAGAGGAGGGTTTTCAGTTTATTCTTAAATGTGGTGACAGTGTCTGCCCCCCGAACCCAGACTGGGAGCTGGTTCCACAGGAGAGGAGCCTGGTAGCTGAAGGCTCTGGCTCACATCCTACTTTTAGAGACTCTGGGAACCACAAGAAGCTCGGAATTTTGCAAGTATTGTGCTCTAGTGGGGCAATAAGGTACTGAGAGCTCTTCTAGATATGATGGTGCTAGACCATTTAGAGCTTTGTAGGTCAGGAGAAGGATTTTAAATTTAATCCTGGATTTTACAGGAAGCCAATGCAGAGAAGCTAATATAGGAGAAAAATGATCTCTTTTCTTAGTTCTTGTCAGAACACATGCTGCAGCATTCTGGATTAGCTGGAAAGTCCTAAGGGACTTATTTGGGCAACCTGATAGTAAGGAATTACAGTAGTCCAGCCTGGAAGTAACGAATGCATGGATTAGTTTTTCAGCATCGTTTTGAGACAGGATGTTCCTAATTTTGGCAATGTTACAAAGATAAAAAAGGCTGTTCTTGAGGATTGTTTTAGATGGGCGTTAAAGGATATATCCTGATCAAAAATAACTCAGCTTTTTTATGTAGTTTTTACATGTTAAAAGGATATTTTTATGCTTTTTCGTTTTGCGTTATCCCAGTTCAAATGAGTATGTCCAAAGAAGTCAAAGTATAGTATGTTGAAAAAAGCAAAAAAAAGTCATGGTATAGTATGTCGAAAAACGTCGTAGTATAGTATGTCCAAAAAAGTCATAGTATAGTATGTCGAAAAAAGTAAAAAAAAAAATTTAAAAAAAGTCATAGTATAGTATGTCGAAAATGTCATAGTATAGTATGTTGAAAAAAGTCATAGTACAGTATGTAAAAAAAGGCGTATTATAGTTTGTCGAAAAAAGTCATAAAAAAGAAAGGATTCTAAAGTCCTCTGGAGAATGCTGGCATCGTTCCTTGTATCTCTCGCATGCTAAGCAAGTGCTCTACTGTTTAATGTGATGTTTTAATGTAATTGAATGTAGAACCCATGTAGTTCTGTCCAGAACGTCTCTTCCTCCTCCCCTACATGCCGTGCTTTTTCAGACTTACCAGGCCTATGTACACACTCAGGGGTGATCTGGATCAGACTTTTACTATGAAAACACGTCAAAGACGGATGACGTGGCCGAGTGGTTAATGCGATACACTGCTAACCCATTGTGCTCTACACGCGTGTCATAGTAAAAGTCATAGTAAAGTATGTTGAAAAAAACGTAATGAAAAGGGCCAACGTGGACTGGGAATTGAACTTGGGTCAGAGTCTGCAGTGATTATTGAAAACAGTCATAGCATAGTTTCAACATTTTTGTATTAAATAAATCTGTAAAATGTTTTCTTCAAGTAAACCAGAACCAACATGTGGTTGCAAAGCAAACAGAAACCATCACACAGTTGCAGGATTCAGTTTAATTGGTGTCACAAGTCAAAAACACAGAAAAATCTAAAGTTCTCTGGGACCCGCATTCTTTAGAGGACATTGGTTTGTTATGTGTTTTTGACTTGTGACACCAATTAAACTAAATCCTCCAACTGTGTGTTGGTTTCTGGTTGCTTTACAACCACATGTTGGGCGTTGTTTACTTGAAGAAAAGATTGTTGTTCATGGCTATTTAATACAACAATGTCGAAACTATACTATGACTGTTTGCAACATAACTGTTTTTTGGCACAGTGGCTCAGTGGTTAGCACTGTTCCAACAGGCAACCAGCAAATAGTCACTGTAGACTTTGATCCAGGTTCGATTCCCAGTCCAGGTTGGCCCTTTTCATGTTGTTTTTGTTTTTTTGACATACATTACTATGACTTTTTAATGGCTTTATTTGACATACTATACTATGACTTTTTAATGGCTTTTTTTGACATATTATTATATATAGAGTTGTTAACACTGCTAGCACCAGCAAGAAGACAATGTAGACTCTGACCGGGTTCGAATCCCAGTCCAGGCTGGACCTTTTCATCACTTTTTTTCGACTACAATACTATGACTTTTTTTAAAAAGTTTTTTTAAAGCTTTTTTTTATCACTTTTTTCAACATACTACACTATGCCTTTTTTCGACATACAATATAATGACTTTTCTTATAAAAAAACCTAAAATATTCCACTTATGTTTAATACATTATTGGTATTATTCAACATTTCAATGAAATTTGTAATAAGTAAAACCATTCACACTTTTACAACTATTCTCATTACTTCACCTTCGTCTTATGCAATTATGACAGCAATTTAGTTTAGATTTAGCAATTTATATTTTCAGCATTCACAAGCATTTTCTACAGGAAATACATGTTCTACTTGAGGTTTGATTTGGTTTCAGGAGACAAGCAGACTGAGCTGAGTGAACAGTGAAATGCAGTAAATCTCATGCTCAGAATCTTACTGAGAAGTGAGCGTTTATTTTACCATACTGTACCTTTTTGGCATAATACCCAAGGGCACTGTAAATGACTTCAGCATAGAAATACTCTTTCCACCAAACCATTACCATTATAACATTCTTTCCTATATTTTGCATTGAAAAGTAAGCCAAGGTTTCACATTTCTCACGTGTTGCTTTATGTTTCTGCCTTTTGTGAAGCATTATATAGGCCTACTGCCAATCTATGTAAAGAAAAGGTTTGACAGAGTGGGAAATGTGTTGTCAACTTTCTTGCCATTAAGTTAGATGAGAGGATTTATACCACTCTCCAGACATGACAGCGGTTCAATTTTCTTATCTAACTCTAAAAAAAAAAGCAATAAGTGTATTTCCAGTATATGATAAATAAGGTAGGAAAACAGAGCTCAAATTACAAACGTTCTCTCTCTCCCCGTCCTCCCCATCATTTCATGCTTGCATCAATCACCCAATCTTTGTTTGGCTTCATTGCCATTTCCTCGTACCACAGAGCTCTCTGTGTCTGTCAAAACTCTGTTTGTCTCTGCTTAGTGATGGATCTGAACAGAATTCTGTTTGTGTCCAAAGGGAAACAATTAGTTCAGTGTATGTGTGTTTATGTTTGTGTTTGTGTGCTTGGGTTGCTGGGTGTGTGTGTACCAACGTGAGAAGAGCAGACATTCAAGGCCATCCCTAAACAAACTCATTTACTGGCCATTTGTTAGAACTGAGACAGGACCAAACAATATATAAAGCAAAAAAGGAGAATAGACTAGAGATTTGAGACTAATGTGGGAGAAAGAAAACGAGAGAGGAATTCAAAACAGAAAGAGGGTGAAAGTTTGTTTGGGCTTAATGATTACGGAACCCTTGCTGATCCCTGGTCAGTTTGAAAATCCTTGTCTTTTGAATCAGCAATCACAGACAGACACAGACACACACTTCAACACACAAATGACAGAATATGGCTTGTTATTAGAAATTATATGCATGTGATGTTACACGTGATGGAACGGATGGTACTAATCCGTTCTCCAGATCCGTTCACACTATGTTATTGCCAAATGAACTGTGACAACAGCAGGGGCGGGATGGGGAAACTTACAGCAGGGGGGCAGAGCTTTGTTTGTGGGCCCTCTTCCTCAGTTACTGAATAGTATAATATTGTTCATAAACAGAGTTGTGAAATTGAGAACACTGGTTCACAGTTTAGCATTTTAAGCTCTGAATAATATTATTCCTATAATATCTCTGTTAGTAACTTACAATGAGTTGAAAATACTGTACTACTTAATATATGGCTAGTAAACGGTGACGTTTGTGATATTACCCTCATATGATATCAGTATAACAGTCTGTGAGTCTTGTCCAGAGTCTCTCCAGATAATGGGGAAGCGATTTGTCTGCCAGTCACAGGTGTTGCTGCTGCAGCCAAAGTTGAACAGAGTAGGCCGAATTATCATGAAACACCTACAACAGGTTAGCTCAGAGTGCAAAGTAAGCTGTTAGCCAGTAGTCATGGCCTGGGCCTCAGATGTTATATTTTATATACCAGTGCAAAGTACTGGAAGGTGGGCGGTTTTTGCACATCTGAAGAAAGACTTATTTTAAGGTAAGACAGCTCCTACTGTTAATGTATGTTGTAATTGTACTTTACTTGAGCTATGTTGTGCTACTTTACACTTCTATTCACTACACTTCAGAGTAAAATGTTGTACTTTGTACTTCACTTCATTAATCTGACAGCTGTAGTTACTGGTTACTTTTCAGATTAAGATTTTAAACATAAGCCTTGTGTGGCTTTTTGTTTTACTAGTACAGTATATATGCAACTCCACTGTATGGCCTAATACTGACTTACATTGTAGGCTACGTCTACATCAGAGAAAGACAGTGTACTACTGTATTTACCTGACAGAGAATGGGGCAGATTCAGAATGTAATCACAAAAAATCACAATGATAATGTGGAGTAATCAGACATTAGCCTCATGGACTCATGGCAGTGCGCTACCCACCTGGCCCGTTATGAGAGCTAATCAGCACATATCTGCGTTCATCAACCACCAGAACCGGACTGTGTGTGTGTGTGTGTGTGTGTGTGTGTGTGTGTGTGTGTGTGTGTGTGTGTGTGTGCAGAGAGAGTGAGAGAGAGCGAGAGAGAGAGAGACGGTGTCTCGTGTCGTATGATCATTAACTAATTTAACACTTCAGCAGAGGTGTTAATTTCCATACATGTTTAGTGGCTCGACGGTTAACGGTGAAGTATGGATTTGATTCGCGGGGGTATTTTGGCGATAGTAATATTATTAGTATCGTAAGTTAGCAGTAGCCTAAATTAAACCGACCCAGGGTGAGTCTGGATAGCAATAGCAGGAAAAGAGTCGGTCGGGGGTTAACCCCTAACCCTAACCCTAACCCGCTAGCCGCTTTCTGGCCGGAGGGATTTTTGCAGTTCCTAGAACCTAAAATTTCCTAGAACCCTTTTTTTCTCGTGTTCCGACTGGACCAATTTGGGGATTTTTAAGTTCCTCTGGCGGCAGTTCCTTTAACTCTTTCAGCTCCTACTTTAGGGCAGGGTCTTTTCCCTTTTCAGCATAGGAACCTAGGTGAACGAGGGTCGGGTTTCCGGTACAGACAGACCAACAACGGCACAATTTTGACAAATTTCGCCATCTTATTCATCACTAATTTCACTTCTGACAACGTTTTATGTGAGAAACCAACTGTTTAGATTTCGAATATAGGCAGTCTTGCGAAAATGTATGCCGAATTGACAATTTGCTTCAAGGTTTTCGGAGTTGAGAAGCTCCATGAAGTGAGGCGACAGCCAGTAGGCGCCTGCCCCGGCCGCTAGCTCGTCACTCGGCCAGTCATGCTCAGAGACGCCGCTGTAAACTGGAGGTCTCTCAGACCGGTCTCGTAAATAAGTGGCTTTTATTTTGCCGTTGACGGTTCGTTTGTTTAAATATCACAACACATGTCCATCATAAGTCCATCTTTTCGGAGTTAAACTCAGCAGCAGGCAGAGGCGGGGGAGAGAGAGATACCCGTTTCTAGAACATTGCCATCATTAATATCATTATATATAACACCTGTGCTTCTTTTTTGCTATGGAATGTCAAAATGTCTGGCCAAACCAGCCAAAAACACATGTTGTGTTTTGAGTGATGGACATAAAAAGAGTCTTGCTATTACTATGCTATTACTAGCCGAGGGATGTTGAAAGTTTTTCTGGGAAATGTAGGGAATCACTTACTGAGGTTGAATTAGACAAGCAGTTACAGCAGGACACATTACCACACTAACACACTAAACAACAGTGTGAACAATATCCAGTACAGTACTGCAGGTGTTGCGACCTAGAAGTATTATTTTATAATTTCATAATTTCCTAGAATAGGGAATATGTTTAGAATTCTGTAGGGAAATCACTATTATTTCATTGTAATTTTGTTTTAAAAAATATTCTGGATATTATTCTGATTTATGTTACTGAAAGGTGAAAGGTCAGTTACGATGATGTCATAAGCCAGCGCAGCAGCCTAGTGAAGAGCTGAGCCGAGTGAGGTGAACGTAGGCTATGTCGCTGAGATTAGAAGATGTTGTGTTGCTTTGTGTAAAAAGATAATTCCAACAGAACACTGACTTACTGCTGTTGATTTGTGTAATCCCCACCTTTTATCTCCTTTCTCTCACTCCTCCTCGGACATGTCTTCATCATGTATTTGTCCGCCAATCCCTTTTACCATTTAATCTCATCTCCGATACAAGTGGTATTTTTGGACTTGTCATATTCTGTGGAGGGCGTGAGTGTATTTATAGCCTGTAAACTAGAATGGTATAATTCCCCAATAGATATGTGTGTCAATATGCTGTTGATGCCAAAATAAATCAATTAAGCCTGCAGGACATGTGTTGATGAGACGTTTGAATTTATTTTAATGTCCTGTACTATGTGTGTCAGTGTGAGTGTGTGTGTGTGTGTGTGTGTGTGTGTGTGTGTGTGTGTGTGTGTGTGTGTGCGCGCGTGTGTGTGCGTGTGTGTGTCTTGGCCCTGTGTTATTTTATCTGGGTCTGTCGATGGGAGTATGCTACACAAACTAATGTGTTCGTCCTTAGTGAAGACCTAAGGGAGAACATGGGATCAAATCTCCCCTAGTGCATTAAATCACATCAAGAAGTTTTGTATAATTAACCTGTTCCTTATGCACAACCTAAAATAGATGTTTTGAAATGACTACTAAGTGTGCCAGATAAAGTTTAAAAGTTTAGGGACCCGTTTTCATGAACCAATGGCATGCTACGCAAGGAGAAAACACAATGTCCTCTGTGAGTTTACTTTTTTTGGGTCATTTAATTACCAAAAATGTGGTGCTACTTGTAAAATACGTTGACAGGGACAATTATTATCGATAGATGCGGTGGGAGCAGGCAGTGGCGCAAAAAGTAGGTATGGTTATTTTTTGGGTAGCTGCTTTTGTGTGTTTCTAAATAATTTCTGCATTTCCTCAATGTTATTATATAACATTTTAGAGGACTAACAGGCTAGAGTAGGCGCCCTGTCTCATAAGATTCCATCATAGAATGTTGACATAGAAGAGGGAGGGGGGAGGGAGGGTGCCGTGAGCGCAGAGCAAGCAGGTACGAGCGTACGAATAGTGAGTTGTTGGGGGCTAAAAATAGAAAAAGAAAGAGGGAAAAGGAGATGGCATGTCAAGGGATGTGACAGCAGTTAAATAAGTGGATGGTGAAAGGCAACAGGGAGGATTTAAAGTGTGACGTCTGTGCTTGGACGCTTGCAAATATTCATGTTAACAGACTAGCTAGCGTTTGCTAATGGGTTTAACATGAAATCATGCATATATTTGCTACCAAACTTGGAGGCTTGCAAATATTCATGTTAACAGACTGTTGTCAGACTAGCTAGGGTTTGCTAACACTAGCAGCTAAAGTGGGGTTTACGGCTAGCTTAATGCAAACCAATGTTGCTGATAGCGACATTTAGATTTTGGTTAAACCCTATGGTACCAACCCTATGCATGACATATCTTAATTGTATTAATGTAAACTAACAACTGGTAAATATAAGGTAGCATGCACAATAAATGACAAGAAGCTGGAAAACATAACTTATGCAATAACTCTGGTTTCCCATGGAATCATTAATAGATTTTGTTTTACCATTAGCTGTTAGCTGTGCTGTCAGACATACAGGCTATAGTTACATTTGTTGGGTGACATGGAAACTGTAATTACGAGGTCACATCTCTCTCTCTCTCTCTCTTTAAAGGTCTATGCTAAGTGGCTCTCCATATTTGTACTTTTTAGAATCCAAAATGTGAATGTAATTTCAACAGCAGCACAACCTCACTGCATAATAGCTGTATTATCTGATGCCATCACTAGGCTGATAAGAATTGAATTTAGGCTGCTATATTTAACAGTGAGTTCATTTCATTCAGGTGTGAGGATGGTGGATCAGGAAAGACAGGGGAAGGCAACAGGTAGGTCTAACATTAGGTGGAAGTGTATTTCTTAATATTATTAATATGGAAAAACTAATATAGAAAATATATTACATAATGTTTGTTTGACAATATGTCTTAGTGGAGAAGAACACAGGCAAGGAGTGAGTGAGACAGACATGAGGTCGGCGATGGCATCACGTAGAGATGAGACCAGTGATGACATCAGGTAGTTCTATTAGACAACACTAAACGTCTTACAGATGAAGTCTGATTACTTCTAATGCCAAATCGAAATAATTTAATATGTTTTGTTATATGCTATTAGGCTAATCTTGCCATTGCGAATGAAAAATGCATTTCTGTATCAAAACCTGGCACATGTGGGAAATATAACAATTAACCTATGTCTGACAGCGGGGACGTAGCAAACAAATCAGAACGCAAATTTAAACATCCGCAACACATATGCTCGAATGCCATCAATGATGATTTATTTATTGTAATGAAAATAAAGTACATTAATATATGTATATAGATACCATATCATTATTTGTAATTATGCTAGGCCTACAGGGACTGATATACTTTAAAATAAACCTTTATTATTTAAACCCCATACACTTATTTTACTTGTTTTATTTTTTTTTAATTTATTTATTTTTGGGGGGGGCAAAATTGTTGCCGCATACCCCTCTGACACTGGGTAGTTGCGCCCCTGGGAGCAGGCATCAATCAATGCAGTTATATTGGATTGGATTTGAAAATGTGGGTGTACCTAATACATTGGAAACTCAGTGTGCAGCACTCCAATTTAAAAATGTGAATGAACAGAGCCCAAAACATAAATATACATGCTTTCAGACTACATTCCTTTCAGCGTACACTTCTGTAAGCTGAAATCACATTTCTGGAAACACTGAAATATGTATCACTATGTTTCCTGAGTGTAATGATGCACATCATCAGGCTTTTAGTGCAGTTCCATCTGAAGTGGCAGCACCATAAAATGTGGTTTTATTATTTTGCAGACTGTCTGCGATTTGCGTAACATACCTGATAGGCTGCATTTGGTCAATGGCTTTGTTTGCATAAATGTGCACAACAATGTGACTGATTAAACACTTTAAATGACTGACATACAACGGCAATTCAGCACAGAGTAATCCTCCTGTTGACTGAAGTACTTATTTTCATTTTCAAGAGAGAACAGATTAAATTGTGGCCCACCACTTGGTGCTATACTGTAGCAGCCGTAGGCCTTTTTGTATGAATTTGAAGAAGGCTAGTGTTTTGGGGTAGATGTTTAAAAGAAGAGATGGCTTGTTGAATTAATGCATCTCCAGCAACCCAGGATTTTTGCATCAGGATGGAGAATGAGGGGAAACATGTGAAAAGCCCTGTGCCCAGTGTGACCCCTGGATATCACCATCTGTCAGCTCCCTGGAAAACAGAAGCTTTGTGGAAGTAGAGAAGCTTGGTATCCACAAAAACACCACACAGCATTTTGTGTACCTTATTCTTTTTTGTATTTATTTTTTTTTTTTTGCAAAAGCCTGGTACTGGTTTTATAAGACAAACACTGGATGAGGCAAACATAACAATACATTTCAAATCAAAGGTTGCAGATTCAAGTGAATACAGTACCTGTCCTTCAGGTGCTGCCTTTTGGAAGGCTACGAATAGGGACATCTTTACATATTCTGTCAGCAGTTGTAGATAATAAATATTAGTAAGAATTGCCTCATATTCTAGCATAATAGACGTATGTCTGCTGGTAAAAGTATTTCTTTGAAGGTTTATTTGCGTTTCTGTGGTATTAAAGGGTTTATATGTGTCATGATTTAAGGAGACACATGCATTATTAAGAATATTTGATTAAGAAATTGCAGTGGTAGTGCAATCCTTACAACCCTTATAATATGGCATTTGTACTGGCAAAACAATATCTGTTTTTGCCTCACACAGTTGCCACTTTCCTCATGTATAAAGACTGTTGTATTTCATATGTGACCAGCATGCAAACAGCGCCCTAAAGCCCAGAACAGAAAGGAAGCATCAGCAGAAGTGCATCTTTTGATCTGTAGCAAACTGCATAACAGCAGCAGAGCACACTGCATCATCATTTCAGTAGAATATGTGACAATCACAATTACAGACAGAGAACTCAATGGGTGGTTTTGTGAGTGTTGTGAGTTATGAAGTTATTTTAGAAAAAGCAGCTTGTAGGGAAAGTAAAATATTGCACGCAGATCACTTAAAAAAAAAAGAAATATACCTGATGTTGCTGTCAAAATTCACATTTAAAGTGATGTATCTGAGGAACATTTCCCTTTGAATTAATGAACAAGCAGGAGGCCAAATTGTACAGCAGGTTGAGCATTGAGGGACCTGAGGACTTATCTGGATACAAGAGATGTAAATGGGGGTTACGTTTGACAGATTGTGAAGGGGGAGAACAGTAGATACCACATCAATACAATGCAGTTCATTACTAATGAATTTTTGCAGAACATAATGTCTCAGATACATTTGACCTCTGTGTTAGTGGCACTGTATTGCAGCACATTGGGTTAATGAGACAGTACTGACAACATAATAAGGATTTGCGTGATCTATATTATGAAATGCTGTGACTTAAATGCCGCCTGTGGCTATGGAGGTTACATCTACTGTACAGACAGAGATTTATCACAATAATAACAATTAATGTGTTATACAATGGCCATAATACCTCTCTTCTCATTGTCATTATCAAAACAGTTGGTGTATTTCTGGCATCTGATTGATGTGAAGGTCAATGGTCAGGGCAGCACAGGGCTTAGCAGAGAAAAGAGCCCACAGCCTGAGTTATGAAACTACTGGAACATAATGAGCCATGCGCTTCAATGAAATCCCATTATGAAGAAGCAACTTGCATAAACATGTCAGAGGATTTATGCAGATCATTAAATGTATTGAAATGTCTGTAACTTGTGGAAATAACTCAATCCCAGAAAAACATTAAATCTCCATTTTGTAAATTATAGGTTTCTAACATCTGGCATTTTTTATCCTCACATGCCAAAAGTTGACCCTGATAACACAACTTTATTTCAGTATGTACAAAGGGCACAGCTTATGTGTGCTACAGCTCAAGATAAACCCCAAATCCTAAGGAGATTTTAAATATAGAACTTGAATCTTGATTTGAGGTAACTTACCCCTTTAAAATGAAAGGGCGGTCTGGGACACAAGAAGAACAGCTTTGAGAAACTCAACATGGAGCTCCTGCAACATTAAGCCACTGCTGATTTGTAATTACATGAGATAAGAAGATGAGTGGGGGTTTAGTGCATGTCTTGACTAAATGAGAGAGGTTATTTGTGTTCCAGGGGGCACGGGATGATATACTCATTTTACAGGCTTAGGCCACTGCACTGTTCAGAGCATCGGGGACAAGGGAGGATTCCTCCCTCCGTATCTCTGTGCTTCTGTGCGCTAACAAATACACGTGTAATTAAGCATACAGACAAACACACATAAGCATGAACACATGTAATGACACGTTGACAAAATGTTATTTTACAACAACCTACATTGTCACGATGCAAGTTGCAGCCTTGGAGATGTTTAGTAATCAGTGTCTGAGTGTGTGTTAGTGTGTGATACTGAGAGAGAGGGTCACTGGCAGTTGAGCTTATACTGAGTAAACCAGAAGGCTTTTGAGTTCAGATCTGATTTCCAGTATTACTACAGCTGAGACATTTGGAACAACAAGAAATGATGCAGTAAACGGTAGATTTGAAGAGACACAGAGAGACAAATGAAGAATAGAAGACAGACAAAGAGGAGAGCTGAGGCCAAAATGACAGTATTGTCAGCATTGTCTCCTCAAAATTGAACTGACAAACAAGTGAATTTTAAACTTGCTGGATTGAATTAAGCATGAATGAGAGGGTTGGATATGTGCAACCACTTTAAAAATGTGTGACTGTGTGGTACGCTGGATGCTCTGCAGCAGACAAAAAACGAATACAGAGAGTGATCAACACAGTACAGAAGATCGTTGGTTGTCCTCTTCCCTCACTAGAGGAAATTGCCAACTCAAGACTGCTCTCAAAAGCCACCAAAATTGCACATGACTGTTCTCACCCTGGTCACCCACTGTTTGAATTCTTGCCCTCAGGGAGACGTTACAAATGTCTAAAAACAAGGACTAGTAGATTTAGGAATAGCTTCTTTCCCAAAGCAATAACAGTCCTAAATGAAGCTAAACTTTTTTAATGATGCAGTTTGCACAGTTACTCAGCACTTTATCACATTAGAATATATATTATCCACTTAGTGTGAGAGTGGGCAAGTTGTGTTTTTATGTTTTCATGTTACGGTTAGGATGTGCTTGCAGGAAAGATGAGAGAGCGTTTGCTATGAATGATGGGTGAGATGTACTCAGTACGTGGTTGTGTGTGTGTGTGTGTGTGTGTGTGTGTGTGCGTGCGTGCGTGCGTGCGTGCGTGCGTGTGTGTGTGTGTGTGTGTTTGCAATGAATGTGTTGCGAGATGAGTTTTATATATATGTGTTACAATGATGCACTTTACTAGAGTGGCTCTACAATCTCATTGTACTTAAATGCAATGACAATAAAGGCATTCATTCATTCATAAAATAAGCAGAGCTTGTGCACTGAAATAACTCCTTGTGGCAGAAACTGATAAGGTATTCTAATTAACTCATAAGACCTGGGGTTGATTTAAAAACGTATTACAATTTGACAGCATAACATTGTCTCAGGAAAATTAGGAATGTTAAATGATTGATTTTCATATTTAGCATGTGATTGTACATGTATTTTCCAATTAGACATACAGTATGATGTCATTCCACATCAGATAATCATCCAACCAGACTAGGAACTCAAAGGTCAAAGTTTTAGGTGACTTCTGTAATTAAGAATAAGGCCAATCTAGGACAGTTGCTGCAAATCAAACCCAACAGCAATGAAACAACATCAAATACAAGTTCAATGCAGTATAAAACACTTAGAGATGTATTATATTATATGTCAGGCCACACAATACACATTGTCAGTGTCCCACTACAGTTATTTTTTTCCCTCATTAATTCCTCTATTTGGTCAAAGCAGTACTCAGCAAGTTATAACGTGCTCACAGCTTCAGTCGTGCTCATCAGCTTGTGTGTGTGTGTGTGTGTGTGTGTGTTGGGCAGATGGCTCAGCTGTTTGTTTCAAAGTCGTTGGGCATTTGAGGGACTTCTTAGAGTAAAAAAAGGACAGAAATGTAGACAGTAGTCAAAATGAGACACATAAGAGATTAAGAGGAAATCTAGGGACAAAACAGCAGCCAGACGACACCATATGCCCCATGGCCCATTATCCACTGCTTCAGTCGAGCTAGCACTTATGTGCACCCCATGGGTTTTCAAAGCTCAACTTTGCCAAACAACAAGTAAAGTAGAGTATTAAGGCTTTTATTTTGTTCCTCATTTCCAGATGAATTATTGGCACGTAAACAAGTTAATTCTTTCAGAAGCACGCGTGGATTCACAGAAATTCATTGAGAAAAAGGAGCTGGAAGGAACTGAAATGTAATAATAACGAGTTGTAGATTAAACAAACAAGACATAACTTGTGTTAATTAGTGAGCTGTAGAGGTGCTGGTAAGCATATTTTTGAACTATGGACTGCCGGGCTAGCTGCCCTCCTTGGGATAGCTCCATAATGCACAAACATGAATGTGGTTTTGATTTTTGGCAAGAAAATGAATAAGTCCATTTCCCAAAATGTCAAACTATTCCGTTAAGTTATTCCTCTTTGTCTTGCTATGGTGACAGTTTTCATATATGACATATAAAAGGATGAAAATGTCCTTTGAAACTTCTAAAATCCACTTTTCTGGCTAAATACACAGCTTCCATGTTGTGCTACAATGCTCTTGTAATGGAGATCATTCCAATACCAACATACTTTGCCAAATGTTGGTAAGACAGTGAGTAAATGATGTTGCAGGAGTGGTTAAAAAAAGTTTCTATGAACATTTTGGATGCTTTTTTCCACCATGATCACTTGCGACATTGGAATCTGTGATAACCGACTGCAAATAAGGAAATTAAAACTGTATTAAAGCCACCTTTCAAGTCCACGGGGGATGGACTATTTGACACTATGTATTTTGTCTGTGTGTGTGTGTGTGTGTGTGTGTGTGTGTGTGTGTGTGCATGTGTGTTACGCTTACAGTTTGAGGTTGTGTGAGGGCGTGTACTGTATATGTGCATACATGTGTCATGTTTTTGACGACAGAGATGATTCAGACAAGCTCGTCACATATGTCTCACTCACCACACATGTCACTTAACGGTGCCAGTGTCATGTGTGGGTTATTTACAAAAAACTTTAAAACTTTAAAAAGTTCAAAGTACGTCTCAGGATTTTAGAAATGGTTATTTCCTGTACTGACCATATATTTCTTCTAAGTTGTGTTAGCTGGAGGTCAAATTTAAAATGTGTAATTTGTTATGTATTAATTGTAGGTAATTTTGCATATACAATTCATTGATTGATAGATTGATTGCTTAGAAATTAATAAAAATAGTATTTTAACTAAACAATCCCAACGCTAGTTTGCTCAGTTGTCATGGAGATGTATCTGTTGAAATGGTTCAGTAGCTGTTATGATTTTGTCCTGTTGGCCTAAAGTTAAGCCTGAACTCTATGCACTGATGAAGACCATGTGATTGGAAGCTCTAGAAAAAAACAAGAAGTGGACATGGATCTGGTATTTCTTTTTTGTTCAAAAGTAATAACTTTAAGATGTTGTAAGCTTTAGATTTTGTCTAGTGGTAGTTTTGGTATTTAAAGAGCACCAAATCAGTTTGGGAGTGAGTGAATTTTGGTCTCACTGTAGGTTACCTCTTTTGTTTACATTTGGATCACAGGCTGTGGCTTTCTTTAATAGATGGATGGATGGATGGATGGATGGATGGATGGATGGATGAATGGATGGATGGATAGATAGATAGATAGATAGATAGATAGATAGATAGATAGATAGATAGAGATAGATAGAAAGATATAGATATTGTTCCATGAGGGAGATTTGTTTTCACAGTCTCTTTCATGCGCATGGCAATATACACGGACAAATACATCAACAGATAACATAAAGAAAGGAATATAGACACATAGAAACAACCACATTTACAACAGCGACACCGGATCTATGCAAAGTCAGCGAGACTTTGTCAGACGTCATACAGTACATCATAGATATGGAGTATTGTGTGGGCTCCACCGCACATATGTCGCTTGAACAGGCAGAACAAGTTGTTGTTGTTATGGTTGTTGTTGTTGTTGTCAGAAATACAAACAACTCCAGAGACGGTCACTCTGGAAATCCTAGGACAGATAATCTGGTAATTAAAGGATAAGAAAAGAGAACATGACTGGTTAAAGGTAGAGTTAAACCACACAGCTCCACTGCTCTGATTAATCAATTAGATTTAAATCCATTAAGTCTATCTGATATCTTGCCTGACCTAAAGACCATTTCCAAGATATGATACACAGACGAGAACAAACACTATGTTAAATGAGCACGTAAAAAACTGTCACATGCGTGATGGTGCATCATATATGTAGTATAAATATAACCCTCCCATCTGTTTTAGGCTGTACATATGCTGTCTCAGAAATAGATGATTAGTGCTAAACTTAAAAGAGAGGGGGCGGGGGGGCACGTGATGAGAGGATGAGGGTAAAGCCAGGCAGTGACTAACACCAAAAGCATAAATCTGAGAGCGTCAGAGCAGCCGTTCAGAGGGAGGATGAGAAAATGGAGAGACCGCAAAGCAGGCAGTGCAAAGTTGTGATGGGGCCAAGCACTATGCATCCATGTGAGGGATGAGGAATCGGGGGGGAAGGAAAATGTACAAATAAAGACGACGGGGCGAGATAGACTGAAGATGTAAAGAGAGAAATTTGTAACGTTGAACACTGTCATAACATATCATCAAAGCCTTAGATATAGTTGGTTAAAAATACCCACTGTGTAATAAAGTCAGGGTGATGTGCTTGTTGGTCTAAAGAGAGGAAATGTGCTCATATCTGTCTGAGTGTATGCAATCAAAATTAATTTTACTGTATGTGTTTTCGTTTTTGAGATGCTATAATCAAAAGCTTGTCTGTTTTGTGCTTGTCAGGCGGAGACATTACATTACATTGGTAGAAATGCAAGGAGCTACAGAGACTGATTGCCTTTTCATGGCTGATGGCATGAAAAGTTCAGCTGTGTCCAAACTCTCAGCCAAGAAGCTCTTGGGCGGTTCACATGTCGTCCGAATTCCCCACGCCACTGTTGTACAGCTCACAGTGTTACTGTCTGCAGATTGTAATACCTTTAAAGCATGTAAAAAACATTTTGTGAAATGACAAACAAATACTGAATCAAGTAATGTCAAAAAAAGTTTGGTTACAGTAAGGTATAAGAAAAAAAACATTGCATTGTGTGTAGAGCTAAAAAGCTGCAATTCTGCATCTCTTTCTTTTTCTTTTATTTTGAGCTGCAGTTTGAGTTGCTCTTGATGTCTCTCCTTTCAGTAGCTGCCTGCCCATGGTGGCTTTCAACACTCTTGATCATTTCTGAGTTTTCCTCTATTTACTCCAAAGAGCTCACTGTTGCTACTTCCATAAACAAAGACAAATCACTTCCTGTTCTCAAGAACATTTCCCAGGAAACGTCCAAGGTTAAATAAAATGTGAAATGTTCTGCAAACAGGTTATGAGGTGATTCAATATGGCATAGAAAATCAGGAATGTATTTATATGAAAATGACACAGATTAATGCTTCAACCTTACGGCTTTTACCATGAGGTTTGAGAAATGGAATGATCGGCATCAGTGATCAGTGATGAAATTGCATCGTTAAAACCCGGTGGGATTCCTCTGGAGCACTATGAGAGCTGTTTTGGCATCAACCAGGCAGGGCTGTAACTGAAATTATGGGCCCTGTGTTCCCCTGTGTGGGGATTCTTAAACATGTGTGAGGTTGAAAAAAAGTACACGGTTTTAGACATTTACTTTTTAAAAACATGGAAAAGCTCCAAAATAGTTAAATGTCAACTTTTCTTTAGAAGGCTCTTTGAAAACTGTTGGAGCGATCCCTGATGTGCCCAGGGGAGGCTTCACCTCCATTAAAAGCTTGATCAACCGCACCTGAGTTCAATCACCACACTGACTTGATGCTCAAGCAGGTGGGTGAGAGGGTTTTCTGAATGTGACCCCAGGTGTCACAACGTGACTTCAGTGACTCATGCACCTTCTGTGGCTCTGGAATGATGCTGCATCACCAATACACGCATGACACATGCTCACTACAGACATGAGCGACTTGTGTATGTATGTTGATTGAATAGCACACATTATTGACGTAATTAACACGCAGACAGAAAGGCGTGTTCACGTGCCGAGGAGAAGGTTTTGTAGGCAGGAGCAATAAGGCAGAGTAGGAAGGCTTCCTCTGCTGTGTCGCTGCGCCAGTCACAAGGCCAATCACCACGCAGACGTGACTAAGAGAGCATGGGGAGCAGGGCGTGTGTCAACACGTGGGAATCATCTGTTTCATATGTGGCGTGGTCTTTCTTTCTGCGAATGTGTCTTTGGGTGTTAGAGTCTTGTGGGTAGATGGATGGGTGTGGGGAGGCTGATGATTTCTAAATGATCAAGACCATTATGTAAAACGGAAATTGCAGTTTATTACAATTTGTTTTTATTTTTGTAGCTCAGGCCATTGGTTCTGTTGATAACACAATTAGGCCTACTCACCAAAGTAACGGTTGAGATCTCAGAATGTGGTCACACATCAAAATATGTAGCCTACAACTGAGCAACAAGCATAAGTGGTCAGATGATCATACATGTAAAAAAAAAAAACCCTTAGGTTATCCAAATTAGTTTGTTTTTTTTAAATACAGCCCAACTCAGACTTTAAACTTCTACCAAAACTTTCAGACAAACTTTGTGGTTCAACTTTGAGCTAACATACTCACCGTACTTATTTCTCTATGTATTAAGGCATTATTAGCATCACTGTGGGTCTGCTCACTTTGGTTTTACCTTCAAATAAAGTGGTAGCTAATCTGTCAAAACTGTTAGTCTGTTTACCTTCTGTATAGGGGGGTGGTGATGGTGCAGTGGATGCAGACACATTCCTTTGGTGTGGGAGACCCAGGTTCCATTCCCACTGTGATACATCAACCAATGTGTCCCTGAGCAAGACACTTAACCCATAGTTGCTCCAGAGGCATGCAGCTTCTGACATATATAGCAATTGTAAGTCGCTTTGGGTAAAAGCGTCAGCTAAATGACATGTAATAATGTGTAGTTGTCTGACCAGCAACCACTTGTATTTGTTGCCACACTGGACCTATTTTTGAGAAGTTTTTGCGTTTGTGATCTCAGCAAATACTTTGGTGGGTACAACATTATAACCAATAGGACAGATGGCCAGAGCTACAAAAATAAAACTTGTAATAAAAATCATGGTTTTCCTTTGAATCTGTTTGTAGACTTTTGAGGAGGCCCACATGAGCTACAGCATAGCTATGACAGCTCCATGTGTCAGCCATAACTCTTTTACAGAGAGCTATATATTACAGTTTCTCAATCGATTTGGTACATTTTTCAAAACTCAGGTAATAGCTCTCAAAACAGTTAACACAGCAAACAAAACACTCTTATGTTGGTGAAACAGTTAAGTATTCACTGCACAATGAAACAAAAGCATTTTATTCTAGTAATGCATTTATTACAACTCAATATTAACATCAAAACTAAGTGTGTTCTGTTGATTTAACAAATTCAGCTGAAGATACACAAAGAAATAAAGGGTAGGAGCCTTGCCGTGTTGTATGGTCCCAAGACAGCATTGCGTGCCACAACACAAGTTGTAGAAATTGTGGCACAGAGAGTGATGTTGCCTCCTCGTTGTCCAGGGACATTGACTGTAGCACGACATCCAATCACATTTCTCCCTCTTCTTTTTTTGTGAAGATTGAAGCCTGCTTCATCAATATACAGGTACTCATGAGTTGCACTGCTATCCAACTCCAAGATTCTCTAGAGTAAAAAGAACACAAGGAACAATACAGTATGTTAGTGTTTTACAGTAATGGGATTGATTGCAGTCAATACTACTGTGAAACTGTTGCTGAAGTTTGAGTTCACACTTTGAAGCAGCAGTATACATAGATATGCCTAAATCTTTTCACTTACAGTAGCATGGAATAGTTTATGGACACATACTTAAAATTCAGGAAAAATATATCTTTGTGTTGACAGTAAAAGTGCAGTAATTGGGTTGCACATACTTGAACAAACTGGAATCGCAACTCCTTTACGCTAACGAGTTCCTCTCAAAGGGCATTTTGTATACTTGCTTCATTTGGATTGCATTTCTCCTTAGAACACGATCATTTGTGGAGAGACTGCATTGGTGGATATTGTGGAACAGTTGATTGCCCTGTGTTAGTCTTTGCTGAATTTCTTTGAGGCGGAGGGTGTTGTTCTGGACCACCATGTCAACAATGGCATGCTCTTGTTCAATTGAAAAGTCTTGTTCGTCCACCTGAATGTTCTCTAACTTCAATTCTGAAACATGTTTGGACAAGCAGGAACATTTACTGTAGAAATCTAGACCTATGTCAAACAAGACTACATGGACTCTAGTAGAATGATATAGTTACTTACCGGTTTTCCCTCTGAAATGTGCGGATAATTGAAGCCACTGTGGATCTGTTTATATTGGGCTGAACTCTCTAACCAGCTTCTCTCAGTGAGAGACCATGATTTATGACATTGTCAATAAGTATGGCTCTGATTTCATTTGAAACACGTGTGTACCCTATCCTTCTACCTCTCCTCCCTCCTCTTACACCTTGCCCTCCTCTTCCTCTCTGTCCATCTCTTCTTATATTTTCTACTCTCTTTCCACTATACCATTGCCCTCCAATCTATCCATCTCTTCTCCCTCTACTCCTCTATCTTCTCCTCTTCCTACATCTTCAGCTCTTCTTGCTCCTTCTCCTACATCTTCAGCCCTTCTTGCTCTTTCTCTATCTCCTCTTCCTCTCCCTCTACTCTGTCCACCACCTCTCACTCTTACACCTCTTCCTTTTCTACTGCTCATTCTTCTTGTTTTTATTGTCTTTTCTCCTCATTCGTCTTCTTTGTTGTCTTTCTCTTCCCCTTTTGCAGTTGTTGTAATTAAGACAGCTGTGTGAACAATTAGGAAATTGGCTTTTTCTGTGTTGAGTGCATTACTAACTCATCAGATATCAATTTGGGGTTAATTGAGGACATAAGGTGTGCAACTGACTATTTTACAATTCACAGAGTTTTGTTTGTTGTGTTTTGAAAATGGTACAAAAATGCTTGTGATCTTTGTGAAGACCAATGAAAAAGCTGCAAATGTTTTTCCTGATATATTAAAGATTTGGTTGGCTGTATGAACTTCTGTGATAACATTAGGGAATTTTGTGCACAGTGTTTTGAGAAAATGATGCTTTTGATTTGTAATTTGTATGAAATGAAGGAGAATTTACTATCTGTTTAGGACAATTACAAAGTGTACAGAACACTGTGTTAACTGTTTTGAGAGCTGTTACCTGAGTTTGGAGAAATGTACCAAATCGATTGAGAAAAACTGTAAGCTATATATTAAGCTTAATAATTCTTACTTCTTTAAGACATTCAGGTTGAACATGCAGTGGAGACAGTTAATTGTAATGTCAGAGGTCCTCACAAAAGAGTAACATTTTGTGCATGTGTGTTTCAGATATTTGTAGAACAAGCCTTTCGCAAACAGCTCCATATTTACGAGCCTGCCCATGCATAACATTGGTTTCTCTGTTAAACAAACACAAACAGAGAAGCAGAACATTTTCTCTTTAGTCTGACTCCTTGTGATAAAAGAATGCAGACAGAAACGCTGCCTTGACATCCGTGACTCAAAGACCGTGAGTTTGAACAGTCATTTGCAGAACCCTCGGATGCATACAGTAGTTGTTGCATAATTTTTCAATGGTTGGTATGCGAGAGTACAAGTCCCTGTCACATTCCCACCTTCGGGGTGCCACAGAAAACCCTCTCCATGAACTTACCTGCTTCATAAATGCTGCAAATACACGGTTACATCATAACCCAGTAAAATAAATCTGTTTAATCCCAATGACTCCAGTTACACAATGGCCATTGTGGTTTTAATGGATTTATGTATTCAGATAAAGGATTACAAGGCAGGGGCATTAAGGAGCAGCAGCTCTACTCACCAAAGCTGTGACTGAACAGCGGCACCAAGTGAATAGCACTGGTTACTGCAAAGCTGACATGTAAAATATTTGTGAGACCCACAAGTGAATTCACAAATGTTTATGCTGAAAACTTTGACCCTTTAACCCAATTTATTTTTCAAGCATTGGTCATTCACCACTTTGTGTAAAACTGTGACTGCATCAACTTTAACATGGGGATACAAGAACAAGAAGGCTTTTATCTAAATTAAGCTCTATTCTCGGCTAATTATGTGAATGTGTTAAAATCCAACTTAATAAGTTGGATTTTAACACAATGACAATAGCAAACATAGTGAAGAACAATAGCCTGAAATGAATAAGAGAGGGAGTGTAATGACTATTTTAAAAATTCAGCTACAATGTCTGGAAGCTTGATGTCACCCTGAAGTGAGTCAGGGTTATTCTCAGAAAAGCAGACTTAATGTTGCCAGAATATGGTTTGTAGGATAGTGCCAGTCATAGCATTAATCTATCAAGTTCACTTCTCAAATGCTATGATGTGTGACTCACTGCCTGGATCCTCTTCCACTGGGCTCATGGTGTGTCTGCTTCCAACTGGAAATTACGGTGGCCCTGAAGTGCAAATCACAACAGCAAATAGAAAAACGCAACAGCAAATCATAAAACACAACGGCAAATAGGAAAACACAACGGCAAATACGAAAACACGACAGCAAATAGGAAAACACGACAGCAAAATTCGTGTTTTCCTATTTGCTGTCGTGTTTTCCTATTTGCTGTCGTGTTTTAAAATTTGCTGTCGTGTTTTAAAATTTGCTGTCGTGTTTTCATATTTGCTGTCGTGTTTTCCTATTTGCCATTGTGTTTTATGATTTGTTGAAGTGTTTTCCTATTTGCTGTCGTGTTTTCATATATGCCGTTGTGTTTTATGATTTGCTGTTGCGTCTTTCTATTTGCTGTTGTGATTTGCACTTCAGGGCCACCGTAGAAAATGACAGAGATACTCTCTCCCCCCCCCAAACATTAGATCAGTGGGATTATAAGGACACCTTACTGCAGTGTTAATAAAGCAGACAACTGGATCATATACCACTGTAGCTACCTGATGAATTTGTGATCAAAACATAGTACTTTTTTCCAAATGTAATAAGGACAAAAATGTTTTAAAGGAAACATTCGAGAGTACAGTACACTGATGAGTGTTAATAAAGCAAACAACTGGACAACATCTTAAATGTATCCTTCCTTTATCAATTGGAGCCAAAACTAGGACTTTGTGAATGTATCTCATTAAAGAAACATTCCATTTGTTGAGTAGGAAACAGTCCCTGTAGATCTTTTGGTTTCTTACATATAAACCAGTGAAAAATAACATGTTTTCACAGTCGCAATTTCCAAAGCAAAATCAATTCTCACAATTTAGAAGCATGAACCGGTGAATATTTGGCAAATTGCTAACTGAAACGGTTAATAGATTAACAAAATAGTTGCTGATTAACTTTCTGTTGATTATCGATCAATTCATTGGCTAATCGTTTTAGATTGGAACCACACAGATGGTCCATAAAGAAGTGGCTAATGTTGCGGGAATGGTTTGAGAGGTTTAAATGGATACTAGTACCACTTTTATTTAGTTTCCTTCCAAAAGCCAAACCTCAACTTGCATGACTCAGATTGTCTATGTGAACATAACTGTACTTATCTTTCATCAACCAAGTTTTTTTCTTTTAAACTATCTTCTTACCACAACACCTACGTAAGTGCTGACCTTTATCTGTCGATCTTCTTCCTCGTGCTTGTCACCCAGTGGAGAATATATCTCCTGTATAACAAAGACCTGTTGCATAAGATCACGGACAGTGAGCCTGACTGCACTCTGACATCAGCAGCAGCAGCTTTATCCCTCCATCAGCCAGTCCAGACATACAGGTACACACTTCTGACCTGTCATTCAAATGTTGGGGCAGGTGATTGAAGTGCTTATGTTTCCTAATCGGAGCATGTAAAGGTATTGCTGCTGAGGGAGAGCGTCGCCACATCAACTTTGATATGGAAAATCACATCTGTGCGCTCCAAAACAACATTATCTACAGAGAACTGAATATACCAGGGAAAACCTTTCCTGCAACCCCTCCATCTGTTGTCTTGGATTAGCTCCATGTTTGCTCCCTTTTTTCCAGATCCTCAAAGACAGAGAGAGCAGGGAGGGCGAGGAGGGGGGATTAGAAAAGGGAGGAAAATAAAGAGCCGAACACACAATCTTGTTAAAAGTAAGATTTGTAAGCTTATTATTTTGTTATCATGATCATTGTTATAACCTCTGTTATGGTTTGTTCAGTTTACAGTTTATTTTCAAGTTCATTTAAAGTCATTCCAGTCGAAGGTAAACATGATTGTAACTGTTGTTTCCAACACTATTAAATGCTTTTTTTCTTTTGCCAGACAACAATCGGTCACACCCTCTCGCTCATACGCACAAGGGAAGAGCAGAAACAAAGAGACTCACTCACTCACCCATTCACACACACACACACACACACACAGCATCTCACGCTAAAGCTCCTCCACACAGACATGAAGTAATTAACAGAAATGAGCTCTGATTCTTAGTCTCCCTGACACACACACACACACACACACACACACACACACACACACGGGCAAACCAACGCACACTGTCTTACACTCGTGTCTAAGTTCTTAAGTGCAACTTCTTGAAGAGTGATTCCCCCCCGCCCCCCACCAAGAGCCATATGTACACTTGGGTTGGTTCGTACACTGAATCATTATGTACACCATAGTATGTCCATGTATTGTACAATGCTCCAAAACTACATGATCCTTGTTTCCACAGGTAATCTCTGGGCGACAAGAGCTATTACATTTCTATGTAATGTGGGCAAAATGTGTCATTTTGTTGTTTACTTGAAGGCTGTCTACAGTTTTGTTGAGAAAATAATACCTAACTGACACACATCTTTGGAAAAAATAAAAATGAAAATAAAAAAAATTAAATCCTATATATCAGTAGTTCCCAACCTGGTGGACTGGAACCCCCGAGGGGTTGCAACACAATTCTGACACGTCATGAGATGGTTAAGCAGAATACAGTTTTTCTTGAGAATTACTGGATAATTTTATCTGTTCAGGAAGTATAACAATCCCTTTGTTGAACTGGACTCCAGTCCAAACCCTAGTGACATCATAAGGGTTGATTTCTCAGATTTAAAAAAAGCTCCCTTCAAAACCACAGGAGACAGTTCACAACTGAGTTTGAAAATAATTCTTTGTAAATTCTAGTAAACCCATCCTAGTGTGTATAACTGGTGCAGTGTCCTTTAAATGGGTCACAAGACAAAAGGGAACCACAGCTATATATGATGTGTCAATATTGATCTTTCTGGAAATCATACTCCACAAGAAAACCTTAATGTTGGCTAAGAGATTCGCACGGGGCAGCCCAAGTTTACATATGGCTCAACCCACCCAATTCTCCAACTTTTAACCCGTCTTCCCCCTTAAGATAAATCAAGAAATACACCACAGCAAACTCAACAAAATAATAATAAAAACATTTTTAAAAAAAAGACACAAGAAAACTGAGCTTCAAGTTTGTAAAAATGCTTACATCACATTTCACCTTGGCAAATTTCAAGACATTGTTATTCCATTCTTTGTCTGTTGTGACATTTACACGAGTACTTGAACGCCTCACATGCCGGTGAGTGAGCCGCTGCGTGACCTGGTCGGCCAACAGTCAGCTCGCAGTCCATCATCATCATCATCATCATCATCATCATCTTCACCTTCATCATTGTTATCAGCTACTATGGTAAGCCATGCCCTATAGAGTCCATCATTGGCAGGGTGGGATAACCATGGTGAATAAGGTGCTAGTTGCTTGCTTGGAAACGTTATTCTGAAGCAACTAACTGGTACAGTTTGAGTTTTGAATTGGCGTAGCTCCCTACCAAAGCACTTGGTTTGTATGTATTACTTGTTGCTTTAGTTTGTGTTTTTATTTTTTTTTATTTTGCATTTTTATACTTATAAGAAGTACAGTATGTGGATGTATTTTCAGGCTGTTAGTACCATTTGATATAGTCTCTCTCACTCTCAAACCCACACACACACACACACACACACACACACACGGCACACTCAGACATATGTTTTCTCTTTCAAGCACACTCAAACAGAAACAAAAAAGTTTACATGTAGCATCTGATGAATGGGTTTACAGAGATGAGATTGGTAGAGCGGGCTGCTACCCCAACATTGATCAGTGGAGAGCTCCTTATTGTCCGGGACTGGACCTGTTCATAGATGTTTGTGTAAGTGACTGCCCTTCCTCCGTCATCCGTCCTCCCTGCTCCTCTTGCTCTCCTCCAAACAGCTGCAGTGGGTTGAGAGGAGGGCAGTATTGCTGAGTGGATCCATGGCTGCTCCAGTCCGTAGCCATCGTGTGCTTCTTTAACCTCAGAGATGACAGAGGACTAACCGAGTACTTCAAAGACAGGACACAAAAGTAACACAGCAACTTATAACGTCAACGAACCCTTGCAGTTTCAGTGTCAATAGCACATCTACAGTAAATCTCCCTACTTTTGTTTAAGTGAATGATTCATTGTTTAAATGCTCTGTAGTTCCCTGTGACCCCGTCCAGTCCTGTTGCCTTCCTTAGAGACTTGCTGGAGACTGATGGTGAACACAGGATGACACAGCAGACAGAGTAGAGATGACAACTAAAACACTGGTGTCTGGAGTCCCAGGGTGCGTTTATGAACTATCAGCTACTTTGACTAGTATCCTAAACAGGACCTGCACAGTTCGTCAAGGTTCCTTTTTTTCCCCTCCGTGGACTGGGACAAGCTCCCAGCATCAAGATCATCAACAACAACAACAACAACAACAACAACAACAACAAAAGGCAATTTCAGTTCAGTTCTGATTAAATCTATCTGATTCAGTTCATTTGAGTTCAGTTTAATTCTTGTTGCAAGAAACTATGGCGACTAGCACTAAGGAAGTGTTTCAGCCAATCAAATCCAGGGGAAAGTCTTCAAATGGTTTTCAAAAGGGTGGGCAGATTTGATGCTTTTTTCTTCTTTTTACTAGGATTTCAGTCCTGCCTCTCCTAGTGTATAAATGCTTAGTGTGGTGTGCATGATTCAACTAGCTCAACCTGTGGCTTGTACAGACAAACACACAGACACACACAAACACACAAACACACACACACACACACACACTCACACACAGTCACACAACACACCTGCAACTGTATGCACAGGCTGTCACCGAGTACCTAAAGGTCTTTCAACTCCCCCAGAAGCTCACTCCCTCAAACACACAGCTGTACAAACACACACAGACATTCACACTGACGCTTGAAAACTCTCATTTCTTGATCCTCTTGCCTTCTGCTGCTCTATTTGTTGTATCTTAACTCTCCTCTCCTCCTGACTCCCTCCCCCAAGCCCCCTCCCACCCCCCACCCCCGCCCTCAACTCTCCCACCCACTGATACTGTACGCCCTCCAAAGGCTAGTTGGCATGGTGACACTGATAGGATGGCCGTTGCTAGGAGATGAAGAGAGCGGCCAGAAGGAGCATCGTCACGGTGAGGAGAAGGCGATCCCTGGTTGGGCTGCTTCCGCTGACGCTCTTCTCCAGCTTGGGAACAAAAGGGTTAAATTCATCTGGAAAAACAGAAACAGAGAGAAAGAAAGCAGAGTGAAGTCTTCATATCTACTCATTACAGTGCTAGCTGAGTTTTTTTTCTGGTTTATCTGTGCTTCTAATTGAGCTATAATCTGCTTACACAGCACGGCTTTTACTAAAACACTTTTTTAATGGAACAGAAAAAAGGCAGCTTACAGCACAGTCTCACTCCCAATGTTATAGGTTCTCTACAAAGACAACACAACAGCAGTGCAATGGCAGACTGCTGCAGCTGTTATCAGAGAACTCGTATTGTTCTGATAAAGTAACACATTCCCAGTCACACATACCTTTACACACAGACACACTGTATATAGTGTAACCACCACAATCCCCCTGCAGGTACACCTGGCGATGTCCTAAAAATAGTTTGCGGTCTTTTATAGCGGGCTACGAGCGTTGATGTCTAGTCAAAAACACCACAGTTCGCTGCACGTCTACACACGTGCAGCCAGACACACCCTTTGTAGTCACTTGATTAATGGGACTGGAGGCCAGACAGAAGCACAATTTTCTGTCTGTACACAGGACGGCTGATGCTGATGAGGAGCTATTGTGTTAATGGTCCGATAGCATCGAAGTGAGATTCTTAGTTTTTCCAGTCAGCGTCATATCCAGAATATTTCCAGCTGCTCTGTGGGTCAGACAGCAGAGTAATGACTGGCTGACACCTGATTTTAGAGATGCTCTCTTCTGGTATGCTCTTCTGGCTAATCTAATGAGGTCTATTCAGCAGTGGAGCTCAGGTTAAATGCTTTGACCGCTCTGTAACCGAGCATGCAGCCGAGGGGTCGGGACACTTTGTTACTTTGGCGCTGACTGACAGAGGAATGTGCTTTTGAAGACACAAACAACAGACTGTGGAGCATCTCGCAAAACTGGTTCTCCTCATAACACATCTACACACACGTACAAACTGTCTCTCACTAACTGTCACAGATAAACACAATATTGGCATGATGTTTGTGCAGGGCTCATGTGAAGTTCAGCATGACATTCCGACATGTTCTCGAGCTAAACATCAGTTTAAACAAGGAAGCTGTTTGTTTGCGTGCGTGTGTGTGTGTGTGTGTGTGTGTGTGTGTGTGTGTGTGTGTGTGTGTGTGTGTGCATGTGTGCATGTGTGCGTGTGTGCGTGTGTGCGTGTGTGTGTGTGTGTGTGTGCATGCCACATTTTGGAGCAGAAGAGCAGGCAACACCCGCCTGATAATTAGGAAGCTCAGACACCGACAGGCGTCAATGCATTTCATTGTCATGTTGACAAGAACAAGGAGATATCTTAGTCTCTGATGGTGTTTGTGAGAGTAACTGTCTGTGTGTGAGGTGAATGTGTGTGTGTCAGTACAGTCTATGTACAAAGTTTATTTGCCTTTTTAATTTGCAGTCGCATAGGGAGACTACGCATGTTTAGTTTGTCATTGTCTGAGTGAAGGACACCAAAATCACTGACCACGGTTCATTTCTCAAACACCTATTTGGCAAAAGGAACGAGGCAGAGACGTCGCCGTCATCACCTGTAGTTGTTTCTGTCTGAGCTAAAATATGAAAATATATATGTAATACAATGTATGTGACATACTTTTCTAAGATAAAATATTTTAGAATTGTAATTTAGCGTGACATACTTTATACAGCAGTACATTAAAGCTATAGTGCGTAATCTTTGACATTATAATTTGTGGTGTGCCCAGATCAGAATGTTCTCATAAAAGGGTCACTCCAGAGTGAACATTGCAACTCCATACAGTTCAGAGACTTTGGAGACATAATTGATACAAAAGTGTCTTTCATTAGACCCTTCCTGACTGATCAAACCTTAACAAAGCTCCTACAGAGCCACAGAAGACAATACACAGCTATTTTCTAGATTGTAATCCAGATTTTTTTTTTTAGGTTTAGGTAAATTAACTTTAACATGTAAAATTAGTGCCAGTGTAAGATAAACAGCAAACGTCTTAACTTGGTTGGACGAACGATGGTTGCCTAATCATAATTAAAAAAAAATCAAAAATGTTCAGGCATCTGACAGTTTACAGTGTTCATATATGGAATTGAACGGCACCCTCTGGCATATGACTGTATGTAAACAAAAAGAATGAGCACCATTAGAGAAGCATAACTGTTAAGATTGATACTGCAGTCCTTCTTTTTAAAGCCCCATGATACATATTGTCACATTTTTGTATTGTTGTATTGTGCTAAGTCACATACCCAATAAGCATCAGGGAGAGAACAAAAAGAAAAAAAAAGCAGCATTTGCCACTAGCAAATATAAACCGTCCTTTAACAGCGGTTTAATAGCATCTAAGGAAGTGAAGTGGATTGCATGTTGTTGAGCACATCGGGTGTTGGTATGTAATGCTGTGTGTTGATGGTCAATCTCAGAAGCACTTTAAGGTTGTGACATCATCAGCCTAATTATTGTACCTGAGCTCTTCAGGCTGAGCAATCAGCTGGCATGCTGGTATTAATGAGCTGATGATACCTCGTCCTTTTAAAGTAAAACAGGACGCTTGAAACTGAAACGATGTCCTTTTTTTAAGTAACTCTACTCAAATACGTTTTAAATATCAGTGAATCCACTTGTTTCTTAATGTGGTATTAAATTAGCATGTATATATTTGTACAATGTATGGAATCTGTATAAATGGTGATAATACTGCAAGATAAAATACACATTTTTTTATACTTAAGTTATATATTTTACTACATATATGATTCCCAGAATTTGATATGGAATATTTAGAACTAAAAAATTAAAACATCTGTTTCTACAAATGTTATAAAAACAGAGACGACATACAGTACATACTGTGCTGTGTTCGATGTTGCTGACAAGGTAACCCAAGCACACTGTCGCTTAAAGGAGTGCTAATTGCTACAATAAACCCCATTAAAGAAAGAGCTTCTGATTTGCTCCTCTAATGGCTGGACCTGGTCGTCAGATGCAGTAACCTGAGCCAACAGGGTTGGTAAATGAGTATCCTCCCACTGAAAGCCATCAGTAATCACATGGCTGCATGGGGAGCTGCTAGCACCATTCCATCTGTGTTGTAAATGAGATCTAAATGAAATCTAATACTAGAAGCTGTATTCAGGAGGGAACCACTGTTGAGCTGTAGACACTGATTGAAAGGGGCAGCGCCCAGGAAATAAACTGTGAGCAGTGAAGGGGAGAGAGAGGCGGGTGGTTTACATTATGAGCCTGCAACTTTCAGCTTAGTTAAACATTTTCAGACACGGTAATCAGGCAGATTTGAACCGAGCTGTTTGAGCGTCTCCTTGAATGTGCTGATGTTAACTTTGAATAACAGTAATTAAAACTAGGATGTGATGAGTCTAATCGGCAGTCAGGATGACGGAGTATGAGGGAGGGGAATAGGAAACTGTACTGCTTCTTTGTTTTCAGTTCATTTCACTGCTCCCTGCTGATTTCCTCACTTCCTCTTGCACCACTTGAGCTATCATATTTATTTAATTGGCAACACAGCAGTGCAGGTGACATTGACCCATAGGAGCTGGGGTAATTTGTGCTCTGCTATTGTTTCAGCTGTTTGGTCAAATATTTTCATGTAGTTCACATTACTTATCTGTTTAAGTACATCCAATACAACAATTCTATAAATAATAAATAATTATCTTCTCAGTATATTCTTCTCTTATATTCTAACTTATAATTAAGTATGCAATGTGTGATTATAAATAAAAGTGTATTTTTTTTCTGTTATTGGAATGAGCATCTTTTGCATTTACTATGTGTTTACAAATAGTTGCAGGAAAGGAGGGAAGGCGAACAAGTGGTGAAGATACGTGATGAGAATGTATATGATTGCTCAGTAATGTAGTGGCATAAAAAGTGTTGTATGGGTGAACTAACTCCATTCTGTGCTTACCGAAAGCTAAAAACAACAACAAGAACACGATATCAGTTTGGAATAGAATATTTTCTCTATTTTATTATAGCTTACATCACTGTGATAGCATTTTAATGCATACTATAGCCCTATCGTATTGGGGGGGACAAAAAAGTTAAAAGATGGAAAAACTCAATTTCACACATCAAAAGGTGAATAAACTGAGTTTTGGTGGCTTTCCCCTCTACTGCATTTCCACTTGTGCTCTGGGAGGAGAAATGGAGGATGGGAATTAAAGAGCGGGAGGATGAGGACATGGAGAAAGGGATGGAGTGAGGGAGAAAGACGAGATGAAAGGATGATGGAGGGAGGAAAAAGAAGTGAGGGAGAGGTATCTCGACAAACTCATATGACATGCAGCCATTCGCTGCAGCCAGTGATGAGTTTTCTTATGACAGTTACTGTATGAGTGCAGACTGATTTATTAAGCAAAGGCAGGCATGCGAGCGTGCACGCACACATGCACACACGCACACACACACACGCACACACACACACACACACACACACACACACACAAACAGATTAACAACAACACAGCATCATATTTTACAGGCTACCTTGGAGAAGAGTGTGAAAGAAAGACAGGGTGATGATTGATATGATGTGTGGTTGTGTAACTGCTGTACAGCTAGCTAGGCCAAACTAGCTGTACATGTTGTTACTGTGCTGCTCATAACACTGAGAAGCAACCCCATGATCATCTGAGAGATTATTTTAAAGTCTGTCACTTGATTGATTTACTGCTCAGCTTCTCCCTTACATCTTTGCCAAATATCATTCAGTTCCAGTGCTAACAGATTTAGCGTGATTAACATGATTTAACCAGTTGTGTAATCCTGACGAGAGCTACTTGAGAGCAAAGTGGGAGCACTTGCCAAGATCTAGAAGTTACTACAGGAAATCCGAATCGAGTTCTTTTTTGTAACTCACTGTGAAACTCTGTGTTCTTTGCATATCCGGGTGAAAACGGAAAGTGTGAAATGAACATGCATGTAGTTGTTTAGTAGGATCAGCAGCATGCCGAGCCAGCTGGTGCTGTGAAGTTAACTGTGCTAAAGGTCTCTTTTGAAAACGGCACATTTTACTTTAGCTGGCCACTTCTAATGCTGCATGATCAATGAAATGCCATCAAATATAAATAACCAATACGCTGTCAGTATTTAATGGATAAGGCTAGTGGTATTCTATATTGTTGTTATTGTCAACAAATCCAATAAAATGACAAGTGTGTCATTTCCACTGAAGTTGGGGCTTCATTTTTCCATTTTCTTTTTTGAAAGCTTTACAGCAAGAGTGACTCACTACAATATCTCCACTCAGTGCCCTCTTATTATCCAGCTGTCATAACACAAATGAGAGAAGCTTTGAGTCAATAAAAAATGTTGATTTGTTTATTTATTTTAACATATTAATATATGCTCAGTAGGGGAGGTAAGGTTCATGAAAAAACATCTGAACCGCTCGGTCCGCTTGTCTCGGTTCGGAGCGTGTGTGTGCCGCACGGTTCGACGCATGCGCAATGTAGCCTCGTGCCCGTCAGGTGCCCGTATGTGACCTTATTTTATCTATTGTTCTATTATTTATCCGAGTCGGAGTTCCGACTAGGAAGACAGACGTTGCCTAGCTGCACCAACACGCCCCCTTTCCTCGGATTTCCGAGCTCGGAACTCGGACAACCCTGAGGACACCGAGCAAGAATTCCGATACAGATTCCAAGATGGCAGCGCCCTGTGTGACTTCTTATATACTGTCTATGCTTTACGTATGAATTGTTGTAATTGTTTTTGGACCGCTTTGGCTGTTTAAATGAAGATTTTAATCACTCGTATTACTGCAATACCTTACTGCGTCCGTATCACTGCCTGTGGGTATGGGAATTTCTGCTAAGATTTGCTAACGTGGCTAGCGTTGCTAACTCGGCCAGTGCTACCATAGCAACAGCTTTCCGGGTGGCGTCCATGTTTTTTCTCTGACTCGGAGGTGCAAAACAACGTTTTTTCACTCTAAAGTCGCTGAAGCGGCTGCAGTTTAGATCCTGTCGGGTCTTTGCAGTGGGCGGGGCTGCTCAGTTCTCCCCGCGACTGACGCGCGCACACACACAAACACACACGGTGGATGCAGGAAAAAACAGAGATGGACAGGAGGAGGAGGAGGACCTGACAGCTACGCTCGTTATTGTAAGTGCAATGATAAGTCCAATAAGTACTTTATCAAACCGTATGACTGTGTCCCAGCCCAGGCCAGGATAGGAAATTAACTAACAATGTAAACTGTTTTTATGTTTAACATATTCTGACTTATTCAAAAGACAGAGCTTTAAGAGTTCCTCTCTTTTTTTTTTAAGGCACATAAGTTCCTGTAGATGGCAACACACATTCTCCTTTTTTTGCCAAATAAATGAAAAGCATGTTGAAATCATCAATGTCTTCCCTCTTGCTGTATCAAAATCTCACCTAGCTTTCCTCAGAGATGGTCCCAATAATGTGCTTAAAGTCAAGTCAAATTCAGTTTGTACATGATTACATGATATAACTAGGCCTATATAATTATTTAATACTGTATCCTACATTGTGGATAATTAAGCTATATAGGCCTATCATATGCTGAAGTATATTTCTGGAGTGTTAAAGATTAAAAGAAAAAATAACAAGAACCGTACAGAACCGAAAACCGTGACCCTAAAACCGTGATACGAACCGAACCGTGGGTTTTGTGAACCGTACCACCCCTAATGCTCAGGCTGTCCTGACTACTCTGATTGGCGGAGCTAGTTGGGGTCGAATGCAGCCTTTACATGTGACACTGTGAAGACACAATATTCTAAAAAGATGGCAAAATAATCATTAATCAAAGATAAGGCAGTAAAGGGCAAAGAATAGCTATTTGTTTAAAGATGCAACTATATTATTTTTATTTTTCAGATCTGTATCCATTAATCTAAATATAATATTCAGGTATCAATAATACAAAAATGTATATTTCAAAATAATTTGTTAAACTACCATTATTATGAAACTACTTTTATCACATATTGTTATTCACTAAGTTGATATAAAGGCCTATAAATACAGGAAATATTAGGCAAATTATTCTGTTTTATTCTTTATTCTTTCAACAATAAATCTATCCCTCTAACAAACATTGTCTGTACATTTGTATTGTACGGGCACTGTAGTTTATTTTGCGTCCATCCTGTAACTGTAATTAGGCACCAAATGTGTATTAATTCGCCGCTGAAAATAGTCCCCAACAAATGCACTATTTACTCCCTTTTTGAGTAACTTTTGCTAAAAAGTGCAGTGTCCAGCTGTTTGAGGAAATTACTAAGCCTTTTTGTTGTTGTTGAATTAAGCAATATATTTGTGACTTGTTTCGTAATGATTTACATCTTTAGTGCCACAGACAGGTTATGGAAATCAGAAAGTATTGAGAGATGGACCAACACATTGTTGTCTGTTTATGGAATTTGTTGAAAATAAGAAAAGAAAAAAATAATTATACTTTAACTTCAATATGGCAGCTTTAAAATTGTGAATCATATGATTTCCTTGATTTGAGGCTGATGTGATCTGAATGACAAACATGAGTCTATGTCTGTTTTTATGAATCCAGACAGCCCAGATGACTGCTCTCCACACCTCAACTTCATGTGTGTATACGTTTCAGTGACTGTGTGCATGACTCACCGATATCGTCAATTTTTAGGCCTGGTCTAAGCGTGTAGTCTGGTTCTGTAGGCTCTGGTTCATCATCCACGTCAGAGGCTGAGAGAGAGAAAGAGAGAGAGAGAGAGAGACAGAGAGAGAGAGACAGAGAGAGAGAGAGAGAGAGAGAGAGAGCGAGAGAGAGAGAGCGAGAAGAAATTGAGTGAGACAGAAAAATAGGGCGGGAGAGGGTGAGAGAGCATAGGTTAAACCATCGCTCCAACCCAAAAGATTTTAATTAGATTCAACTTGACATCTTGAGAGAAAGATGCGAGAGAGCGGCAAGCCAAGGGTGTAGGGGTTAAGAAAATCCCCTGGAGCAGACAGACTGACAAGCCACAACATCACCAGAAGTCCTGAGAGAGAGAGAGAGAGAGAGAGAGAGAGAGAGAGAGAGAGAGAGAGAGAGAAGGGAAGATGAGGAGAGGCAGATCAAACTGAAGAGAGGCAGTGTGTGAAAAGGAAAGGAGAGCGGTGGGGGTGATGAAAAGGAGGAGAGGTTAATACTACAGGGCTGTGGAAGTTAAAAGGACCGGACAGGCCAGGGATCAAAGTCTGTGTGTATATATGTGTGTGTGTGTGTGTGTGTGTGTGTGTGTGTGTGTGTGTGTGTGTGTGTGTGTGTGTGTGTGTCAGTGAGACAGGGCCGAGAGGTTGAACGAAGGCAGGAGAGCGAGCGAGAGAGTTTAACACTACATATACATAGCCACCCACTGACCGCACACAGCAATAAATGGATTTTGACGGGGAGCGAGGGAGGAGGGGTGAAAGAGAAGGAAAGAGGGAGCAGAGAGGAGGGGAAGAGAGGAAGAAGGCGGGGTTGAGGGCCTTCAAAGCTGGAGCTGCTCCACTCTGCTGCTGTGGAGGGAGAGCAGGAAGAGAAAGAAGAGAGAGACAGAAAAAGAGAGAGAGAAGGAAAGAAAAAGAGGAGCAAGGAGGGTTCTGTGCTGTGAGTGAAAATGCTGCAGGGGAAACTCAGCAGGAGTATTAATAGCTCTGCCTGTTTTAGACTGTATTTAGATTATGTATGCATCTGTATGCAGCCGGTGTATGTGTGTGTGTGTGTGTGTGTGTGTGTGTGTGTGTGTGTGTGTGTGTGTGTGAGAGAGAGAGTAATAAGTGTGTGTGGGGGTTCGTGGGGAGCCCGGTGCCTGCCAGATGGGTGCAGGTACAGTCTGCAAACAGGTCCAAGCTTTGCATTACAGATCACACACACAAAGTGAAAGACTTACCCGTGGAGCAGCAGACGTACACTCGTAGTCTCAGACAGCTGCGGCCGTGATGGTGGGTGGGCGTGGCTGTAAAAACATAAAATGCACAATAGGTCAACACGTGTATTAACAGGCGTTTAATGCTTTGAATGATGTGGTATTCCTAAATAAAAACTGACCAAAATTGGGTTTTGCTGCTTCAAATGTGAGCAACATATCAAAAGTAATGCACCAATCCAAACCTGTGGGTCAGTATGAGCGCTGACACTGACCTTATGAAACAGATTACATATCAGCCAGACGTGATTGCTCCACATGAAACACAGTTAACGTACAATTTTAAACAAAGCATAAAACATTATGTGTATCACTACACTTATTTTTTTTCACTTAGTTATTTTTACTATTCCAGGATGCACTGCACTGGAGCTCACTATGAGCAGCTACCATAATACAGCCACAGTTTGTAACTTATAAAATGGGGGGGTTCTGTATCAGAACCATTTTTGGTTGGTAACGGAGTTTGTCAAGGTGGAATTTTGTCTCCTTTCCTTTTTAATGTGTATATGGAGGATTTGTCACAGCAGTTAAATGCATGCAATACAGGATGTATGATGGCAATACTCTCATTAATCACCTTATGTATGCAGATGATTTGGTAATCCTTTGCCCATATAGTGCTGGTTTACAACAACTTTTGAGACTTTGTTCTCAGTACGGTGTGGATTTTGATTTAAAAAATCATACTGTTAATGATTTATCAGATGATAAGGACATCAACAGACAGTGTCACAAGATGGATGCTCAGGCTAATATGCTTGCACGTAAATTTGGCATGTGTTCTGTTAATGTTAAGGTAGCTTTATTTAAAGCATTCTGTACACCACTATATACTACCCACTTGCGGCGGTCTTCTAAAACAACCAAGATGGTGTAGTGCTAGCCAAATGTTTGTTAGTGTTGGTGTGCCTACCTGTTCTGCCTTAATAAGAAATCTTATTTATCGATATATGTGTAGAATGTCAGTCTCAGAAAACAAGCTTTAGCCCACATTGATTTTAGCTCTGTCAGGTATACATCTAGACTGTGGAGACATTGGCGCTCCTGTTTGTATATTACAGGTGAAGGTTGTTGACCTTTTTATTAATTTATATGAATTGTACTATATATTTATTGCTATATTTTGTAAATGTTGTCCTTTTTTTTATTGTACTATGAACCTTCCATTTGTGTCCTGAATAAAGTCATTATTATCATTATTACAACTGTATTTACTAAAGATAGTCAGACCTTAACTGTATTGTACATATTACTGCAGAGTGAAATGATGCATTCAGCTCTAAGGGCACCTGTCTAAAGCTATGTTTAGACGTAAATGATCTGAAGAGAAAAAGCTAAAGTGGCGTTGCGTTCTCACTTTTATTCCGCGTTTAGACGCTTTTTTTTTTGGGTGACGCAAAAGTGTGTGAAATTCAATGTAGTATACACACTAGGCGGCTAGGTGGTTGTGTGAAGCACTGCCACACAACACCACCAAGTCTGCGCGCCTGCGTAGAACCTTCCTTCTACTTCTCTCCCTAGTAGCGCAATTTTGTCTGGACAGACGAGGTGGTGGAGTTATTGCTCCAAACACGCCGTCGCTGATAAAATATTTTTACATTTTCACCCGCAAGCGTATTCGTGTAAACAGGGCCTAAAACAGTGTGGTTTTACTGCAGGTTCCTAATTGTGGCAGATAGTTAAAAGTTCAGAATTTGGATCGCAAATCGTGTTTGGCACATCCCATTTATCTCTTCCTTTGTGTCTGACCAGACCCCCCCCAATATGAAATACACAAAAATGTTCATTTGTTCAGTGGTGTGGCCAACAATGTGTTGTCTACATTGATTGTTCCACACACAGCACTTGAGTAGAACAGAGCCATTATTAATGTTATTAGTAACACCTGCACCTTTACTTCATGACAAAATGTCTGCCGTTAAAAAGGCCTTTGTGCAAAAAAAAAAAAGCATACATTCAAATTGTCAAACTTTTCCCAAATGTCTTTAAGTAAGTATTTAAGTATTATAACCAGCCAGTTGTACCACATTCATACAAGTTTAAAATTGATATAACCCTTGGATTTGATAATCTTCTAGTCTTTTGGAGGCTGGCAAACACCAGCTTCCAAAAGACCAAAACACAAGGAGGCGTCTTTTTGTTTCAATTGTTTCATGACAAGCCAAAAAAATATCATTTATACATTGTCATACTGGCTCAAGGTGTTGCAAGTTAATTTGATTAGCACTCAACAAAATGGATGAGCTTTGCTTGACTGCAGGCTGATATGATTAGATGTGAAACAGCAATTTGTTATCCTGAAATTACCTGAGGATGGACTAAACTGAATTAATCATCAAATCCACTTAACAATAAAAGAATAACATGTTTAATCTTACAGGGAGTGTTTGTCACATTACAGCTCTAGTCTCACAAGCGTTTAGTAAGATTTATAGTGTTAAAATGTATTTCGAGGACATAAACAAGCACTTAATAGTGGTATGTATTAACATGAAATTGGTTTGTTTCCACTCACAGATGTAGTAGTACTCCTGTCCAACGTGGAACTCGTAGCCCAGCGAGAAGGCGCTGTAGCGCTGGAACTTCTCAGAGAACTTGATGGGCGCGTGGGGGGCGTGGGGCCGGTTACACTCCCACCTCTTGAAGCCCAGCTGGGGGTCGCAGTTCCTATAACCGCGGTAACTGACCATGTAGAGGATGTACTGCTCGCCGGTGCCCACCATGCGCTGGCTGTCATTGTAATGAGGGCAGTAGATGTCCAGGTAGTCGTTGACGTTCACCTGCATTGTGTAGCCCTCCCTACGCAGACTGGACACACAGAGAGAAAGTGTAAACCGTTTTTTTTAGACAATAAAAATAATTGCATTTTTATGAATCTTTACAGGCACATTCAAACTAACTAGAGTCAACACATCCTTATTGGACATGTTCTTGATTGTTTCCCCCCAATAGAATTTTTTTTTTTACAGAATTTGAGGGGAAAAACTGCTTTTGCCTGCCAATGAGATTTTTAGTATTATGTCTAAACTGTCCTTTGAAACTAATAAAAACTTTATCAACCTTGTTCTTCACTAATGAATAACAATACATGTTATTTATATAGTGCAAATCATGCATTGGATGCTGCTGCTCACGGTGCTTAGAAACACACAAATGAATTGACATGTACAACACACAGGATAACATGCACTACTTTTATGTGCAAACAATGATGAACAGTATCCGTATTCTTTTAATAGTGCATTTAAAAACCAGGTCATTTCAAAAGTGAAAACTTTATTAGTACTCCACACATATTACACTCAATATTTTCAACTAAATACTAGCACACATATTTAAATATGTTTACAGAGTAGCACCTTCTCCAATAGCACGCACACACACACACACACACACACACACACACACACACACACTATTTGTTGTATTTTATCATAGTTAGCATGAAGTTCCAAATTTAGCATGAACACTGTTAACTGGCTCTAATTCCCAATTGTGTGTGTGACATTTTTGGGCCTTTACACAACACTCACATACTCACTGCAAAGACAACATAACACCTCACATCATTGTAAGCTATGCTGTGTTTCAGATGGATGCATTTTAGCTTGAATGTTCACCTGGGGTCAAACAAATCTTTGCGTGAGAGTTATTGAGGTATTAATAACACAAAGCAGGTGTGTGTAAGAGTGTGTGTATTTGTGGCTGCAGGGCTGCTGCATGCAGAGACTGCGAAGCTGGCTCTTCAGTATAGACTGAAGGCCCCAGGGCCACAGCTCCTTCTCCTGGTGTCAGCGCAGCGTTGTCCCCTAACCCCAGTGCTCGTACATCAACCTGAGCGCAACGTTGCGCTCACGTCAGCCGTCAACATCTTGGCCACGTCCCCCCCCCCAAAGCTCATATATCAGCGTCAACCCCAAAAAAGACTGCTTGACAGGAAGATAAGGTTTGAATCTGTGTCTGTGTATGTGTGTGTAGGTTGTGTGACAAAGTGAAATAGATTCTTTCCTGACATCCAAAAACCCTCTTTTTCTCCCAATCACAGACACGGGCCCATATCTGTGTGACAGAGACAGGTTGCAGTTGTAAATCATACACACACGCGCACACACACACACACACACTCAGACGTTATAGTGGTGACATCATAAAATCACAAGGGGGCAGCAGTGTGTCATCCTCAGCCTGGTGTTGCCTCTCTCTTTGCCAGTTCTAGGTCATGTCTCAAGGGGGATTATTATTCAATTATTAAATGAAGATCGAAACACTGTTCCCAGTGTCTCCCTCTCTCCATCACTTCTTACCGCTCTCTTCAAATCCTTCCTGAATTTGTCTTTCTCCCCCTGCTCTCCATTTCTCTCATCTCTTTCTTTCAGACTAACATGAACGGAAGATTAATTGCTCAACATTCATCCTTTGCTCTCTTCCTCCTCTCCTCTCCACTCCTCACTTTCTCTCATTACATCATTTACTAGCCTATAGAGGATATTACTGGTATAAAAAAGCATAAAATGCTTCAAGGGAACTATATTTATAGTGAATGCAAAAGAGAGAGAGAGAGAGAGAGAGAGAGAGAGAGAGAGAGAGAGAGAGAGAGAGAGAGAGAGAAAGAACACAAGTGAGGGATGAGTTTAGTTCCACCAGGGAGGTGTGAATGCAAATTGAGTAAAAGAGTAGAGAAAGCCAGAACAGAGCAGACAGAAAAAAGAGGCGGTTGGAGAGTTTTACGCAACAAAAGAAATGCAAGTTCTCAGAGATGAAGGGATAATGGCAGAAAAGAAAGTAAGGGAGAGGGCAACTCGGAGCATCTTGAGTAATCTGAAAGTAAATCACTTCTCTAAGATAAAGGCTGGCTTTAGGATTCCCACTGTGTATATGTGCATATGTGTGTCTATGACTGCACGTACACCTGCTTTGGTGTGTGTGTGTATTTCTATGTGTGACCTGCCAACCTTTTATATTTGATGGAGTGACTTCTTTAGGGGGTGTGTCTCTGACATACACACATGTACACAGATAAAATACAAAGAAGTGGTGATTCCCCATAAGTGTGTCTTAAGAGCAAACACCGCACTCCGTCAATTGTATGGCGTAGTTTTTAGTCATTTTGTAAAATCTGGGGCAAATGAATAAGAAAATTGCAGTTACTATGGGCTATTGGCGATTGGCTTGGCTATTTACAGTTTTTTTCAGTCGCTTTGGTACATTTCTCGAATCATCCTCGACATTTGCAAAAGAGTAAGTGCATTTCTCAAAACAATTCGTACAAATAGCAAAACACCATGGATTACCTGCAAAAGCCAGTCTCTTGCTCAAAATCCTTAGTTCTTCTCTCAAAAGTAAATATCTGTGTCAATGAACATGTCAGTGCCATCAGAATGACAAGTCCTTGTGTCATTGTGTACGGATAAGACAGTCAAATTGCTTAGTCATGTTGTTAATATAGCTAAAGTTTTGATGACAATTATTGTAAATTGTTACAATAATTTGTAATCATTTACTAAGGTAATAAGGTTACACCTTAGTGTGTGTTGGAGTTTGATTGCAAGAGACTGGACAAGATTCACATTTACGCTTTTACTGTTTGTACTGTAATTTGTTGACAGACCATGTCATTGCGATACAGAAAGGAAAAGACAGCACTGTATAGCACAAAGAAATGTGAACATAGGACAATCTCCTTAGGGAAAACTGTACATGCAGTGCTGTATGAATTACAGTGCAGTCTTCCTACACCTCCTGACATTCCTGTCTGTCGGGCCACAAATTCTCATCCACATCACAATGAATATCTTCTGCGATGCAGCGTGGAAAGAATCTTTTAGAGTGTCTTATCCAGCCTCTGCAGGCATCTGCTGTGATGTCATCACACGCTGC
This sequence comes from Sander vitreus, assembly GCF_031162955.1. Classification (NCBI taxonomy): domain Eukaryota; kingdom Metazoa; phylum Chordata; class Actinopteri; order Perciformes; family Percidae; genus Sander; species Sander vitreus. The sequence goes on from NC_135860.1 coordinate 14,326,833, forward strand.
ATCCATAGCAGCCAGAAGGGTCATCTGTGTTTGTGGCTGGCGATCATATACTTTCCATCTCCATGCTGAAAAAAAAAAATCCTCAATGGGGTTAAGGAATGGGGAGTAGGGTGAGTGGAACTCCATCAGCATCCTGTTGTGGGCCGCAAACCATTGCCTGATGATGTTGGAGCGATGGAAACTGACATTGTCCACACTTACTGTACTGTATATCACTATACAATGTTGTACTGTTTACTGTGAGGTACAGTTGCTGCATGCTCATACATGTTTTCATGTTCATATGTCCTTGGCCTCTTCTGACTCTTCTGACTCTTCCTCTGTTTTGCCTCCCAACTCCTCAGCCACGCAGCCTCACTCCTCTCTCTTCTTCTACTCTCTGGCTGTTGAGCCCGTCCAATTCCTTGTCCTTCCATTGTCAGACATTGTAATATTGTGTTGTGCTCCGGCTATATATATACTTGCCAGTTGATGGTTCATGATATGCACCTTCGTTAGAGAAAGTCAAGATTCACCTGGGAGCAATTTACCAATTCAGGACAGATTTAGAAAAAAAGTCTAATGGAAATGTATAGAAATATGCTTGACATATTATGACAACGTGTTCCCCCATTTTGCATGTAAAGACTTATGCTATGAACTAATGCCTAAATGTTGTGGGGGGTGAGACTATTCAACAGAGACCCATTATAATACATTTTGATCAACATGACACAAGCAATTGATAATGTAGGAAACAGCAGAGAATTGTACATAATCATTTGCATGGATGTACCAAAGCATTTGCAACTTGTTCAAAGAAATGAGAAATTGCTTTTTTGATGTGCACAAGTGACACAATGATGTGAAGATTGAACAGGTAGTTTTGAGAATTTCAATTCTGATCCGAGAAATGTACCAAAGTGACTGAGAAAACTGTAAAAAAAGGCGTGTTTGTGCAGGATGTCCCGTGTCGTGCTTGTGACAATTCTATCAGTGTTCTGCAGAGTTTTAACTCCACCTTCCAGTATCAGCTCAGCTAGCTTGGAATCTCATGGAGGTGGCACTACCAACAAAATAAGCAAGTACCAGGTACTATCCACAACTAATGCAAGCAAGTCAAGTTGAGTAGAGCTGTGGCGTACCACGCAGTGGAAATACAGCATATGACCACATTATGCTTTAATTTCAGAAATATCAGAAAATAGAGTGAGAGTGAGTTTGTGTTGAAGAGAGCATGTTTTTGAGACTTAATGGTATTAAAAGCATGATTTTAATAATTCCCGTGTTGTCTCATTTGTCTACAATGACATATTACATGTGCATTAAGTGACCAGAAACGTTGAACACCCTGTACAACATAATGTAATCCAATACAACAGTCCTGGGCTGATTTTGTCACTTTGTGCACCCTTCTGACATAATCTGTACTGACCATTTGGTAGATCCACGTTAAATTCAGTTAAGGAATGAGGAGTGAAGAATGTCGGCGTATAAATGTTCTCCCTTAAAGTTAAGAATTATATGTTGCTAAACGCTCATATTAGATAGTAGAAATATCCCAATCAGTTCCACACAGTAAGATACAAAGATTTTAAACTGAAAAAAAGAGCCCTGTTATTGGATTTGTACTTAGTATTGGCCAGTACGCAGAGTCTGAATGAGTGACAGCTAAGTTTATAAATATTAGAAAAACTTTTCAATATAATGCAGTCCAATTCAACAATACCATAAAGTAGAGTCACAGTCAGTTTTATAGTAAAGTAATATTTACTCTCCTGGCATTGTATTGTATTTCATTGTAGGTGGTTTTTTTTCTGGTCACACATTGTCAACATGGTTTTACTCCTAATGTTTTCAACCACAATGGTACATGTGCTGATGTGTACAGAGAGAATTATGCTATAGAAAAAAAATAGGCTCTGTGACAATGATAAAAAGAATAAAAGAACCATAAACTTAAGTGAAGCAGTGGGCTACAAACTGTCTGTTGTGAATGTGCCCTTTTCGTTGTGCAAAGTTGGCGTGACAGCCCCATACCAGTCACGATTGTATTCTTCCTTCAGTCTGCTTCAAGAAAAAAGAGAATGCAATAAATATTAAATTTTTTAAAAACTGTTTTCCCTAAGAATCGTGAGAGATATCCACTCTGAGGAAACCATGATTCTCATTTTATTCCAAAACGGCGACCCTTTTTTATTCCCTTTTATTATATTGGACTTTATTGGATAGTAATGCTCCCTGAAAATGCCAAATAAAGAGAGATGGAAAGACACAGTGATACAGAAAGTAAGAGGTAGAGTAACTTATGAGATGTCATGACGTGTTGCTTTCCTCTGCTCTCTCCTGATGCCTCCCTTTCATTTTGTGTTGGATCACCACTAATTTCCTCCTTTGTACATGACACCTGGTTAGTTGAAGCTGATAGCAGGGAGAGCCGAGAGATGGAGCGGGATGTTTCGTCGACAATAAAACTCTGAGGAGCAAAGCAGAGGCTTCGATGAGCAAAATGGAAGGGTGGAGAGAAAGATGGGAGGGTTTATAGGATGAGACGAGGGGTAGTCGGGGGTTAAAAGATGCAAAGTCTGGCCACCAGGGAGCGGAGGGTGATAGCGGGAGGGAGCAACAGCTAAGAGCAAGATCAAAGTGGGCCTGGATCAATGTCACTACTGTAAAGTCACATGAGAGTGTGAGAGAGAGGGAGAGAGAGAGAGTATGTTGCCTATATAAATCAGTCGTGTGCAACATAATGCCACAGAGTTACCCCTTGCCTGCCTATTATCTGGCTGGCCTGTTGGAGCACCGTACATCAATAAAACTCTTTGACAGTAAGAGCAATCATCCCTTTTTGTAACAAGAGCTTGGAGGACCAGATTACTCTGCTGTTCTCTGTTGGTAAAATGGCTGACCCTGTAGAGAAGGGGGACCCTGAGGCGGGCTGGAAGCTCAAAGATTTAAGCAAGTGAGTGTAGTTTTCCCTTCCACCATGACAGCGTTGTAGCATGGTATTACAGTGAATACATACCATGTTTTTGCAACAATAGCACATTGGCCGATATAACAAATAAGCATGACAACGCCAAAATCATCCATGTGTGCACGGTAGATTATTTACATGGTGGTGTTCAATCTGTGATTCTGTGCAAACAAAAGTCGTTTGAATTGTCTGAACCAATCAGAATTGCCAATGTGAATCTGGTGCTCTAGCTTAATATTCTCAGCTGGGAAATGTTACTCATTTAGGCACATTTTGCACATAGCTGCACAAACCTCTTGTGATGACAGAATTGTGATCATTGTGAATCTTGCAAAAAGAAAATCTGTTGCCACGGAAACCAGAACACAACAATCAGCCAATGAGAGACTTAGCTACCATCAACCTAAATAAGAAGTTTGAACTTGCTGTAAATTGTTTTATCACATAATCTGTGGATTCACATAGTTTCACAAAGTAAGACCTTTTTCACAATAGACATTTTGACATGTCACAGTAGGAAAAGCACAGGTGTAAATAATAACGTGAATAATGGCCGAGTTCCACTTAGCTTCTTCAGTTTCAGGGTCCTGGTATTGTTCATGCTGGCTCACTGCCTGTCATGGCTACAATTGAAATGAATAGGGCCATCGTTAATGTTATCAGCTTCTCCTACTTAAAATACCTAATTCATGTGTTATTATAAAGGAATGCAAGTTTTTTTTTAGAGCAGTTCCAAATGAGCAGCCATGAGTTCCTCACATACTCAGTGGAAGTTGTTACTTGTCTCACCTACTGCTGGTTTATGTATTTAATATAACATGTCAATCCAAACAACCTTCATAAGGGTAGCTTACATAACAACATAAATCACAAGAGTTCCATATATAGATGCTATGTAATGTGTAGGTGTTTAATTGCCAATTATGATGAATATTCTGCCTTTATTTATTTATTTATTTACCTTTTATCTATTACATAACTTCTGACACTGTGCTGGATGATGTGTGTTTCATTCACCCAAGTAAGATTGTGTGTGTGTGTGTGTGTGTGTGTGTGTGTGTGTGTGTGTGTGTGTGTGTGTGTGTGTGGTGGGGGGTCTGATAGGGTGTAGTAGTTAGGTGGGTTCTAAATTCTCCCCATTGAAATCAATACCTGTCTAGAGTGTGTCCAACAGACTAGAATATGCTGCCTTCTCTCAAGGCCACCACACACACACACACACACACACACACACACACACACACACACACACACACACACAGTCCTGCCCTGCAGAGGGATGGTTCATCATTGGTAACTGATCAAAGTATTACAGCTAACAGGGTTTCTTGCCAAGCGGCCTCACACGCAGCACTGACATGATCCCTTAACACGAGCAGCATTCTCCAAATCACTCTTTCTCTTTTTCCACCCTTTTCAAACATCATCTACCTCATTTGCTCCATTTTTCTGCTCTTGTCTCGCTTCTCTTGAACTCTTAAGCACTCTTTCTCTTTCCTCTCCTCCTCTCCTTCCTCCATCCATCATCTTCTCCCTCTCTCTTCCTCCCTTCCTCTCTCTGCCTGTGGATATTGACTATGTGGTGTTAGAGAAAGAGTGCTCCGGCAGCACGAAAACCTAATGGCAGGCGTTATTAGCACTTTGAACTGAGCTGTCTCGTTTTTACACAGAGCCACGTTTTACCGACACACGCCTAAGCCATTATGTGTACGACAGGCATGTTCTCCTGTGCATACATGTTTGCAATCAATCATTCATGCTTTATTTTGTGTTTATTTTGTCCAAACACACATGTGACACAGATGGATGAATGTGAGGAAATAACAATGAACAACTGCATGAAACAACAGATGGCAGAACACATGCAGAATACGGAGACAAAGGGGAAAAAAGCAAGAAGAAGAGGAGATCAGAGACGTGGGTGGATAAAAGGATGAACGACAAGAGTGGGAAGGAGGAAAGACAGTGCACTTCGATTAAGAAAAATGTTGTTCAACCTGTGAATGAGACCGGAACTTGTGGTCTTTACCTTAATTTGCGTGTTTATTGATTTTGTTTTCAACTTTAATTCATCGTCAATTTTGCAACTATCCCACTCAGCCTATTTTACGCTCCAAAGGGTTTCTTCACTTTAAAGCTTCTTCTACCTCTCAAGTGTCACTCACCAAGTATCTGCCAATACCAACCAATCTCTCCCTCTTATTCTATCACTTTGTTCCAGCAATCCTTCCTGGGCCGCTCTATCTCTGTTTCCCAGCATCTCCTGCTGTCTCTGTTCCCAAAGCCCTTACATGAGCAATAGTGATCCCATCAGACACTGGGCCAGCAGAAGCAAAGAGACACACACAGAAGAGAAAGAGAGTGTATGTTCCCTAAGCTCTCCCATGATTGATAGTGATCCTGTCTGATGGCTGTGTATAGACTCAGCACTCAGTGAGACATTACCCTCTGACCCAGCTATTGATTCTCTGCATTCGTTGCCCCAAACACACAACACTAGTCCTGACCCTGCCCGCATAAAAACCAAACAAAACCCCGCACACAGAGACACACACACACACACACACACACACACACACACACACACACACTCGTCTGTGTGTACAGTCCTATAGATTGATAGTTTGGCGGTGTCCTGTGAAACCTGATCAATCTGCTGCATAACAATCATTCTCCCTGCCTGCCTCAGCCCACTTCCTGGCCGAGTCACATGGCACCCGTGTCCCGCTGACTGATGTGTTTGGGTCAGGGTCTGGAGGTTTGAATATCAGGGCTGCGGGGAAAAGAGCTCCAGAGCTGGGATAAACCGTTCTCAACAACAACAACAACAACATTACTCAGATCTCTCTCCTGAGCCACATTACTGTAAATAAGGGATCTGGGGCTAGAAAACAGTGCTCGCCAGACAGAAGGATAATGTGGAAAGGGTTCAATTCAATTCAATTTTATTTATAGTGTCAAATTATAACAGAAGTTATCTCAGGAAACTTCACAGATAGAGTAGGTCTAGACCACACTCCCCCAAGAGCATGCATTTGGTGCCACAGCAGCGAGGAAAAAACTCCTTTTAACAGGCAGAAACCTCGGACAGAACCTGGCTCTAGGTGGGCAGCCATCTGCCTCGTTCGGTTAAGGGGAGGGGGAGAGAGAGAAAAAGAGAAAGAGATTGACAGCAAATACAATGTACTATATACCTAACCTATAACAATTATAGAAATATGTCTCATAATAATTATAGCAGTGGGTATAATGGAATGACATGATGAACAGTGGCAATTATAGTAACAGTAAAGATAGTAAAAATTACTAATAATAATAATAATAATAATAGTAGTATTAGCAGTGGGCACGGAGCAGGACCATGGCAGCATCCGCAACCCCAATCCATGTGCCACCACAATCGTAGTAGTGCCATCCATCAAGCAGACCTGGGTCAGATACCATTTGCTAATAAAGAATTATAAGCAAATGGTCTCTGTTTGCACTTATTTTTACCTACTTTAACCTACTGCAAGCTACTAAAGAGACTATTTAAAACTCACTTTCTTTTTGTCTGTGCTGTAGCCAACTGTGTGTGTGCGTGGCCAATTTGGCTAATGTAAGAAACAAAATCCTCTATTAAGCACTTCAAACAGGATAAAACAAAAGCTCTGAATGATTTGCAACCGCTATTTGACCCATGTTCAATATCACAGACAAGTTCAACACGGAGAGGATATTTTCGCTATTGTGAGTCCAAGGAGGCGAAGCCAAAAAGAAAAGCGAGACAGAGAGGAGTGCCAACTGAGCTCCAGCCTAATGGGCTTCCAAGACAAAACCACAGCTGGCTTTCAACATTAGTCTCCATGACGACAGAAGAAGCCCTAGCTATGGAGCTATTGTAGCAAAAAATGGGGCTACAGGGGTTCATTGCTTTGTGCAAAAAACCATCTATCCCCTCGTTATCCACCATCTCCCCTCTGTCTCTCTAATGGCTAATTAAGTACCACTTGTTACTATTCAACATTATCACAAATCATCAGCTATTACTGTGGCAAATTCTGTTTCACACCGTTTTCAGGAGGAGATTGTCTTTTGTTTCATTTCAGTTTGGCTGCAAAATGAACAAAGAATTAAGGCTAAAAGCAGAGGGGGTAAGCAGGGGTGTGTTACTAAGGGCTACAGGCAAAATTTGGATTGGTAATGTACTGTACGACCAGCTAGACCTTCAGGGCTGTGAGACTTCATGTGGATACTGAAGGGGACATCCAAAGGTAAAATAAGGACTGAAGTGAATATTTTATTCAAGTGTATATCCTGTTACATCAGTTACATTACTAAAAAAAGAAGCATCATTCTGAAATTCTTCTATCAACTAACCAAATGACAAGCTGCATGCTTATAATTCATCTCTTAAACCTTTTAATTTGCTCAGAAAGAGATAAAACACACAACAAGGGCAGAAAACAGAGCAAGCACTTACGTTTTCAGGGCAAATAGAAGCTATGCTCTCAGGGTACAACAGATGGATAAACACACACACACACACACACACACACACACAAAAGGGCAGCGAGGAAAATAGCAGACTTGGTAGGACAATCAGGCATCAATGTTACATCTTTAAGTGTTTAAATGTGTCTGGGTATTCTTGTCAGATAGAAGATGACATCTCAAGCATTATGGAGGTTCTATTAATGCACTGTGATGTGGGGAATTAATTCAATGTATCCACATATACTCGCTCACAAAGGCCTGAAATGAAAGCATGCCGATTGAGACATAATGCTAATCTAAGCGAAAAGTTACAGATGCAAGTGTATAAAGTATTAGCCCTGCTATTCAATTCAATTATTCCTCTTATCCAGGCCTGAGAAATGTTTCCAGAGTCAGCCCGGCATAATATCTCCCTCACACTCCAGCAAATTAGTCATTAGTAGTCAGAAATGTACAACTCTGTAAAGCCTGTAAGAGTCAATACAAACAATAAAACATGAAAATGGACAATGATGAAAATGGAATAATTTGCAAAGACACGTATTTAGCTCGAGGCCAGGCAACAACAGAACAAATGCTGGATCCTTGCAAGGCAATTAAAATGTAAGTAAAGGGAGGTGTAGTTGAAGGAAACCTTTATGCACATTTGGCTTTAGATCCTGTTGATTCTACAAGCTTGTGTATCTGTATGTTTGTGGGTGTCAGTATTTCATGATGTGGCTGACGCTCTCCACTGAACATGAGCAGACTCTGTCAGACTCAACAGTCTATCAGTGGAACACCCCTCTCCCGTTTCCCTCCCCTCTCTCTCTGTCTGTTTCTCCCCCACTATCACTCGCTCTGCCCTTCTCTCCTCTTCTGTCTCTCCATCCTTATCAGTGTCCTTCCATCCGTCTCTCGTTCAATTTTTCATTTCAGGTTCAATCTTTTTGACATCCTCTCACTCCTCCTCCGACAACACCTCTCCCTCCCTTTCTGTCTTCCTCTACTGGCCTGTCAATCTGTCGTCCCCGCCCTCTCTCTCTCTTTCTCTCTCTCTCTCATGAAGTTAAAATGCCTCCCATGTGGTGGCGACCTGTCAATCATTATAAGACAGTCAGCAAAATGTGCATTCATGTGGACCTTGTGGATGGGGCTTTTTCCAAATGTATCTGAGAACATGTGTGGTAAAAAAAATATATCATCGTTGTCATCCATGGCATGTTTTCCGAGGGAAAGGAAATGTGCAAAGATATCTGAAATAATGTATCAAATTTTTTTCATGTTTACAAGCAAACAAGCCACTCACAAATACATAGATTTGATGTGCACCTCTAAGCAGTTTTGTGGATTTGTGCATGTGAAATGCGTCAGTGGAAGGTGACAAACCAACTCTGACAAAGTGTATCATGGACTTGACAAAGCAATTCCACTATGCCAAAAAAGGATTTTTTTTCCCCCCCATCTGTGTTTATGTGTGGGTGTACTGCATGTGTCTGTGCTCACGCTGCACCTTCACTGTGACTTACTGCTTTAATTTAGGTGGTAATTCACATAGACCTTTATTTTTTATTATTTTGGCAACGTCTTCCGCGCTAACTGATCATTGCTTACCGTAGGTGCTTCTGCCCTGCATCTCAAAATAAATAAACATGATCCTTTTACTGAAATATTGCACTAAAATATGAAACGCTGTGATGCCTTCTTTTTTATTGCACTTTCTTTTGATAAAGTTTGACTCTTTTGTAGGTTTTGCTCTTTTATTTCATTCTAACTGTTGAGCTATTCATCTGTTTATTCCAAAACAAACTGCTGCTGCTGCCGGAAGCATAAAAGACATCACTTTCTGTGTGCCTAGGGGTATTTCTTAAGAAAGAACAGGAAATGAAAAAGGTATCGGCTGAATCACTATTGTGGTTTATAAATGGTAAAGAAACAAAGTTAGCATTTATATCTTACCGCAGGTTATTACTTTAACTGTCCGTTGCACTGAGTGACATGCACCAGTAACAACAGCAGTGACTTATACAGCGGGTGGCCACATGGGTCCATTTAAAATCTGACATTCCATGTGGGACATTAAGGTTTTTGGATTGTAGTTGTCTTTCGGAATGGGTTTTGAAATGTGTTGTATTTTTTAGGGCTGTCAAACGATTATATTTTCTTAATCGCGATTAATCGTTGAATTTCTATAGTTAATTGCGATTAATCGCATATTTTATCACATAATTAAAATTCTATTATTTTGCATTTCAGAACAGTTTTTAAGTACATATTAGCAATGGAAAGCAATTCTTACCAGTGTATCTTGATTGGGAATCAAATACATGCAAAGAAAGTGACTTTATGAACTTGATTTTAAGATTTGTATTTGTTTATTATATATTTAATCTAGTCACACATTTGAATTTAACAACAACTTTGAATGCACCATAAGGCTGTAAATTACCAGATTCATTGAACGCCCCGTCTGTGTTTTTCCAACTACAGCAGCTGCAGATTGTTACATCCCGGTGTCGGAATCCTCTACAGTGAAATACAGACAAACTTTACATCGTTTAGCGTTAGCTGTCAGCATTGTAACCGTGTTTAATCCAGCTACTAGCTAGCGGTAGGCTAACGTTAGCTGCTGTCGAGTATAGTGTTAACTAGCGTCATGTGCAGCGATGTTTCTGTTTCCTGTAACGTCCATTTTCAGAGCATCAGAGAGAAGTGCAGGCATATCAGTGGCACCAGATGAGGCACTGAAATCCGCGTTGCTATAGAGCTCAACAGTCCCGCCCACAGCGGGTTCCAGAAGTAAAAATACAATGCAATTTCTCCATTGACAAACTGGAGTATAAGCCATAAAATCGTAACCGTCGATGGTAGACTTAAAACCAGCATGCCGACATGACTCAGCGATTGTATATGCTCATATAGACACCACAAATCATGGGGCACTACCCTTGTTTTGAGATAAATGTCTTTTATTCGCGATGTCTTGGATAAGTACTTCATTACCCACAATTCTGAACAACCCCACAGTGATGCCTCTGATTGGTGGAACTCATGCTGGTGAGGACGGGGGGTGTCAGTACCCGATCTGTGCTGCTTGCACGATCCGTCACGAGGATTTACGACACTGCATGAATCACGATCTGTTCCACGCTTCTGACGTTAGCCTCTGCCGGGAAGCTAACGTTAGTTTAGCTAACAGCTAATTCGGTTAACCGCTAGCTGACAGCTTGATTCAGTCTAAAATAACGTTAACTCAAACTTAACACTGGGTAAAGCCGTCTACAGCTGACGTAACAGCCGTTATATATGTTAATGGTTATTTTCAGGTTTTATTTTGAGGGTCTTTTAAAGTTATTACATGCTATCTCAGCTAGCGGTTTTTAATTAGCTGTTAGCTAAACTAACGTTAGCTTCCTTTGTTCAGTGGTGCGCGGTGGTTTATGGGAGGAGTAGTTCCTTCGCTCTGAGATGACGATATGTACACAGTCTTGTACCTTTGACTTTTTTGGGGATTTTCTGTTCGTTTTTTTACTCGAAATGATACGTTGTATGCTTATGAGTCACGTACCACCTGGTTAGCCTAAGGCATGGTCTAAAACTCTTTAAATACGGATTTTTCCAGACATCAATGGGAGAAATGAATGGGAAATTTACTTCCGGAAACCAAGGTCTCTCAGAGGAGGGGCGGGACTGTTGAGCTCTATTCCTGCAGCAGCAGGATGTGTTACGAGGAGGTACGGCAAAATAGTACGTCGCAAAGCAAAGTGAAGTGAAAATAAATTAATAAATGGCGGCATGCGATTAATACGATTAAAAGTAATTAACGCATTATGCTTGACCCTTAATCGCATCACAATTAACGCGTTAATGCTGACAGCCCTAGTATTTTTTGTACTTGGGCATTTATTCAAAGGGGACAAAGCAGTGGGATGTGTATATGAGCTCTCATAAAGTCAGCCCACGTCCCAGTGCAACATCCTGGCCATATAAGCAATGCCTGCTCTGCTCTGCTTTGCTCCTGGAATATGAAATATGCATGGACCATAAAGAGCATATGGACCATCCATCTCAATATCCGCTACACCAAACCATCAAAAAAGATCATTAAAGCTTACACACACAGGCTGGCTCACACACACACAAACACACAAAATGGCACATAAACATGCACTCCCACGTTGTGCATAATGGTTTATCAGTTTCAGTGCCAACTTTCTGCTGACAGAGCACACGCAATAACAGGCAAAGATATGCCCGCACTCAAACGGACACACACGCAAATGCACATTTAGGAAAGAGAAGAGAGTTAACATTTGTGCACATTTGCTCACTTCACATTTCTAGTCTTAATCTAAATACATTACAAGCAGCTGCCACATAATAATAACGGTGAATAATAGTCGACACATAGGGAAACATGAACATATGTCTTTGTTCCTCTCTATCTAACATGCACACACACACACAGAAAAACGCACACGTGCCACACCTCCATGCTGTCACTTTGTCTATATTTTCTTTACCATGCCTCTGTCAGGCTCTGTCACTATCAGGCTCTCTGGCCCTCCACTGCAGGGTATTAACATTTAATACCAGACTCACACTGAGAGAGTGAAAGAGAGAGAGAGAGAGAGAGAGAGAGAGAGAGAGAGAGAGAGAGATAGACAGATAGAGAGAGAGTCAAAGTCACAGTGACAGTAAATCAGAAAAAGACCGACTCATGGCCAGTTGGTTTTGCAGACTACAAATGCACAGATACAGAGCAAAGTGAGGGAAACTGTTAACAGTTCAGCAAAACAAAGGAGGAAGGGATGGACAAAAAGTGAAGGTGAGACATGAAGAAGAAGAAGAAGAAGAAGAAGAAGAAGAAGAAGAAGAAGAAGAAGAAGAAGAAGAAGAAGAAAAAGGTGGATATAAGGGGAAAAAAACTGAATGGCCCAGGAAGCAGTGTTAATTTCGTTGACGAAGACTATGATGAAAAATATTCGTCAACGAACCTTTTTCACAGACGAAAACTAAATAAAAACTAAATAAAAAGTCAGATATGATGACGAAGACTGTGACGAAATATAACAGACACTTTAGTCAACAAATAAAAATGAGACGAAAATGTTAGGGAGGGACGAATGGAGAAGAGATCCAATCAGAACCACTCTTTTTTGTGGGACAAGTTGGGAAGAAATCCAATCAGAGCGAATCTTTGAGGGTAGGTTGATTTATGCGGAAGCAGCAGAGCCATTTTAAAAAGCCGCGGAACATGCAGGCGCAACAGCTAAACAAACGCAGCAGCAGTTACACAGGAAGACGAGTTTGCAGAACTTTGCACAGTTTCGAGGACGTTTTCACAACAGTTAGGTTGTTCACATTATACTTAGTTGTGTTTAGTTGCACAGTCTTAGTTACACAGCTTTGGCTGATTTCAGTTGACTTCGCTCGTTAGCAACACGCTAACGTTTTGCAGTGCACCCGGTCCGAGGGAAATGACATGTCTCATGAACAACAGAAATGTCAGAGCTAGGTCTAGGACGGACCCTTAAATCTGTGTCTGTATTGCATATTCAAACCTTAATACCATTCCATAACAGACTGATGGATACTTCCAATGACCAAAAATTCTGGAGAAACATTTAGTCAACTAAATCCACTGTAGATTTAGTCGACTAAAATCTGCTAATATTTGGTCTACTAAAACTAGACTAAGACTAAAACTCTTATGATATTTAGTCGACTAAAACTAGACTAAGACTAAAAGATTTCAGGTGACTAAAATAAGACGGTGTGTTATTCAGAAGACTAAGACTAAATCAGAATTTGCTGTCAAAATTAACACTGCCAGGAAGAGAGTACATTCTTATTCACTCAAATTATTCCGAAATGACAACTTAAAACTCTTCCACTAGGTGAGGCATCTGTACTCTTTCTCTCCATCCCTCACCCTCTCTCTCGCTCTCTTCCCCCCCTCCTTTCTCTCACATCTCTCTAATCTCTTTCTAACTGCACTGTGTCAGCAAGGAGTCTGACACTAAGTCAGCGTCATATTCTATCATCCATGCAGACGGAGACAGGAGCAAACAGGACAGCTACAAGACGGGCTTCATCTTTATCTTATCTCTTTACTCCTTCAGCCCTTCCATCCTCATCCCTTCATCCCACTTCCCCTAAAACTTGTCAGCCCAGGTGCAGCCGACATCAATCTGCTAATGGCCACTACTCTCTTGTTGGTTCACACTGTGGCCTAAAAAGCCCATTCCAGTTGGTGAAAAGCGCTCATATTATTTGTACGAATGAGGAAAGAATGAGAGTTGGAAAAAATGTGTAGTATGTGTGTACTCTTCAGGTTTTTCCGACTGCCACCTTGTTTTCACCTTCACAGTAGAGGGGCAGAAGTTGGGGAAATTTAATCTTTACCTACAGGTGTAATAATTTACTTCTTTGTGTGTAGAGGTGCAAAGTTGGAGGGGAATATTTTTCTCCACTGACGATTCCCATTTCCTACATGGAGGATAATTTAACAATAGTATATGTTTATTATTATGGCCAACAGCTGAGAAATCATGCTTTTTTCATCTCTAAATACTACAGTACCCATGAGCCTCATCTGCTGTTGCTATGGAGAAGAAGCCAGTCAGAGGCATGTAGTCAGAAAGCTTTGACTACTGCACCACAGTAGCCAATTCTACTTAAAATTGATCCAGAAAGTAAAAGTAAACAGCTGAATGTAATTTTAGAAAGAAAGCAAAGAAAATCTTTGCCTCCTGCAAAGAACCAACTAAAATTCGCTTTGCATGTCTGTATTAGTATATAGTATTTCTGAATTAATTCGCCTCCTCATTAGCAATGTGCACAGCTACATTTCAAGCTCGGTGACTGACTGGATATTGGAAGTCGTAGTTGACTTTGTCTCCTGACAATTTAATGTAGAAAGGCTGTTAGATTTACCAGATATTTTCTAACTCAGTGTTCATGTTTTGTACTGATGATTCAACTACGAGAGATTCAAGCCCACCCAAGCTGCTCGTCACCTAACATTTTCTTGCATAAAATAAAAGGACTTCTACCTCTGGAAACCTGGACGACCAAAATATCTCCTCCTACTACACAACTCTATTTCACAGAGTTCTCCTCTGGGATACAATACACCTCTAGTTTGCTCCAGTATACGCTCCATGTACTGGATACTGCCCAAAATGTGAATGCAGGAATACTCAGGGACTGTCGTTGGTATTATCGCTGCCTCCTGGTTTGAGATTTAAAAATATCTCTTTTGAAACCAGATGTGCCACCTGCTCACCTCAGCTGCTGTGGAGCTCTTTTGACAAACCGACTCCCTGCCTTGTTAACAGCACTTTGATTCAGCCAATTTCAGGAATATGAAAACATGCTGTCATGTCTTGGGAGGCCGTTGTTGTGCCTTTGTGAATGGCAGTGTGTGTGTGTGTGTGTGTGTGTGTGTGTGTGTGTGTGTACAGCTGGCTAAGGATTGATGCAGTATGAGTCGATGAGCATGTGTGTGTACACCTTCACAGATGTATGTGGGTGTGAAAAGAACAGAAACGGCCACAGCTGACATTACAAAAAAACACATAAGAGCAATGAATCAACAGTGTTTTGCTTTTTGACGTTTTTGTCCCCTCTGGCAAGGACTTTCTCCCTCGCTCACTGTCCTTACTTCCCTTCAAACACAACTTGTTTTTCAGTTTGTGCCTCTGTTTGACATCACCTGTTCCTCCCGTCTCCTGCACCTCTCCATCCTCCCTCTCTCTCGCTCGGTCGGCCACTGCCAATCTATCCAGCGTAAAGTCGTAATCCCTTTCCCTCTTTCTCTCCAGTCGTTTACTTCCCTCTCTATCTTAGTAATTATCTCTCCGCTCTGTCCCCTCGTCGCACCCCCTGTCATCCATCTATCTGCCTCTATGTAAAATATCTCCATCTGCTTTCACTTTCATACTCCATTTTTCATTCCCTGCCCTCCCTTATCTCACTGGGCTGACCCCTTCATCTCTCCGCTCTTTCCCTCCATCCTTCTATCTCTCCTCCTCTGATCAGCACCCTCCTTCTGCCAGTCTGCATCCATCTTTCCATCCCTCCTCCCGGTCACGGGCTGATTGAAATTCAAACCCAAGCTTTATTTGTCAGTCCGTGCGGTCGGCGATTTGCTTAGCTCACGTTCCTTTCCGAGGTTTTGAGCAATCTGGTGTTGGGTGTTCTGAGAGAAGATAAAGGAACATCAGAGGCAGCGGCCGCCGACTCGTCCATCCATTAGTTTGCTGTAATGTTTATCATTGCAACTGAGCTAACAGCAGCGGCAGTTTTGAACTTAGTCTCTCTGAGGCAGAGTTAACTCACTCTAAATGCTTCAACACAGGTGCATTTAGCTCCCCTAACCGAGGCATCTGTGTTCCTTCCTCTCCCTCTGCCACCTCCATCATTTTCCTGTCTCACATTTTCTGCTGCAGTGTGTTCATGCCATCATTTTCCCTTTCTTTACAGCATTATGAATCAGACACAATGAGAAGAGGCAATGATGATGGTCAACATTTGTTGAATGTGGTGTGCATGTACAGTGACAGTGTTGTCAACATTGCCTTTTAAGATTCAATATTATCTGCAATTTGGTTCATCAAACTGTGCCTGGTCTTTGCATTACAGTAACGTGACTGAGGTGATTTGAGTGCTGCAACCCCCACATCATAACCCATTACTATCAAGTTATTTATTCTAAAATATGAATAGAAATATAAAAAAAAAAAATTTAAATCCATATACACTATACAGATTCTTAGTTAAATTTCCAGAAAATGTTCCAGAGAAAATGAATTTGCAAATATTTTTATTAAATCGATTAATCACCTTACAAGTCATTTTTCAAGCAAACTGCAAAAACTGTACACGTTTGAAACACATGGTTAACAAATTGAAACAAAACTACTTGGTTAGGTTTAGGTAAAGATCATGATTTGGATTCCAATGTGTATGTTTGTAAAGTTACTTAAGTTACATATGTAAATTAAGTATGTTAGTAAGTTAAAAATAAGTCAACTTTGACTTTTGGTTTCTCACGGGACAGGAACAGTGGCCTCCTGGGTAATGTTTGTTTGACATATCATCACCCTGACCTCCTACCTACTCACACTTTGATTAGACACACATTTGTGATACATCAAAAACAAACAAAACCGGGACAAAAATATGTTTCCCCCAAAAACGTAATAGAGAATGCAGTTCAGTTGTATGGGAACGTAATTTTTAAGAGACATGGCTGTTTGGACTGTCTGCTCTGAACACCCTCTAAAATGGAAACAAATGAAGATGAAGCTATATTAGCTGTTAAAGAAGAGATGATAAGCAGACGGTGTGTGTGTGTGTGTGTGTGTGTGTGTGTGTGTGTGTGTGTGTGTGTGTGTGTGTGTGTGTGTGTGTGTGTGTGTGTGTGTGTGTGTGTGTGTGTGTGGATGCATGTATGTGTGCGTTGGGCAGGAAAGAGAAAATATATTTAATTGCTAATATGTGTGAGCAGCAGACAGGTTACAGACACATTTGCAGGTGTCACAGCTGCTCCTGCAGGCTGACTTGTCCTCATATGTGTATGCCTACGAGTGTGTGTGTGTAGGTTTGTGTATCCATGTGAATTTGTCTGGCACGTGTGTGCGTGTTATCTGTGTGCGCGTGAGACTCTCATGCGCAGGACAGCTGCTTCAAAGATGTCAGCGTGAGCTTTTTTTCTGTCTCTTTAATCAAAGTGCTTCCCTACAGCTTGGCCTGCCAGACAAAACCAAAGTCAGCCAACATTGGACGGAGAGAGAGAGAGAGAGAGAGAGAGAGAGAGAGAGAGAGAGAGAGAGAGAGAGAGAGAGAGAGAGAGAGAGGGACCTGTGGGTGAGAGGCCATGAGGTCTGTTTCTGTCTCTGGTGCAATGTGATGAAACCGGCAGTCAGCCAATCAGACATGACGATGAGCCAACCAGGGAATAACCTGCAGGTCAGCTAACACACACACACACACACACACCCATACACACACAATCATCCGCATGTGCTTGTTTGAATCGCAGCATTGTTAACGGAGGTCTAAGCAGACCTTTTCTTGATATCAAGTGTTGCATGTAGAAAGTAATTGGATTGGTTGTAATTGGTCGTGGTCGGCTGGTTTGAATAGCAAATGCTGGCTTTGCATAAACACACAAATTAAATCATTGTTTATGTGTGTCTGCTTGTGCACATGCCACCGTGTCACTGTTGTTGTATCGGTTTGTGTGCTGATTGCAAAAACAGACCCTGAGTTACATGTTCCTGCTCAGATGCTGGTGGTGAAATTGGCGAAAAAAGGAGGAAGGTTGAGTGACGTGTGAAACAAAGGAGCAAGAGATGGAGGGAGGACATAAGGGTGGTCAGGGAGGGAGAAAAAGACAGAGCGAGAGGTCAGAGAGGAAATGAAGGGGAGGGGGACGGTACTGGTGTTTCCAGCAGCATATACCTTCAAGCTTGGCTAATGCACTGTATGTGTGCGCGTGTGTCTGGCCCTTTGACTGAGGCAATGCTCCGTTACAGTGACTCATACGAGCTGTAACAAGGAACAGATTGCTGTTCATTTATATGTAGCAGGCATTTGTGTGTGTGTTATACCACCCTGGTGACTCTAAAGGTCTTCTACATGCAAGTTAATGCAGCAGAGACGGTCCAGATATGTGTCTCACACACACACACACACACACACACACACACACACACACACACACACAGTGTTGTCTTATGAGAGACTAATAATAGACAAAGAAACTTCAGAGGTGTAAGAAACACACAACACTTTGGACCTCCCACTGAGTATGAATGTGCAGTGTCAGCCTTTATGTCTCTGCCTTCCCTTTATTACCCCCTTGTCTCTCGCATCTCTCTTTCTCAACTTGTTTATTTTCCTCTCTTACTACCTCACACTCTCTCCTCCCTTTCTCCCCCCCTCGCTCCACGCCTCTCTCCGTGCGCGGCCGTTATGGCAGAGAGGGAGAATGATGTCACGCCATCATGTCTTCCCGGCGCAACTGTGCCTATATGATGTTGTTTATACATCTCATTGCGCCTCTCGCCGCCCGTTACAGAGGGCTTAATGCACCATTTAACAATGACATGACAATGCTACTATACAGTATAGTATTTTGTGTGTGTGTGTGTGTGTGTGTGTGTGTGTGTGTGTGTGTGTGTGTGTGTGTGTGTTTGTTTGTGTGTTAGCAGTGAGAATACACTTGTCCTGTCTTTACATAACCACTGTGCAAGGAGCAAACTGGGGCAGCCAGAGAGAAAACGAAAGTATTACAGTGTGTGTGTGTGTGTGTGTGTGTGTGTGTGTGTGTGTGTGTGTGTGTGTGTGTGTGTGTGTGTGTGTGTGTGTGTGTGTGTGTTTTGGCTTTTGCATACCCTTATTTCTGTGTCTGTGTGTGTGTCAAGGGTCAAAAGGACGGGGAGATGTTTTAAGGCAAAAATATGCTGAAGAAGAGGAGAGAGGCAGACAGGCAGTCTGGAGAAAGAAGCAGAGGAAGGAGCGATTTGGTTTTTGACCTCTGCCACACTCCAACATCCAGCTGGTGTGCTGAAAAGCAATCCAGACCCTCAGTTATCAAGGACATTTCAACTGGTTCTCAGAGGGTAAAGCTTTTCCAGAGTAGCCCAGTGAGAAAGACACACAACTGCATCCTGTGTGGACGTCATTAATTGGAATGTGTGTCGCATACAATGGCGCTTGGCTGAGCAAAGACAAAAATATATGTTGCACTGACTCCACTGTCTCACTTTGTAACCTTATATCTCTTCCTGGCCTTGTAAGTGGGAGGAACTAAGGAGAAAGGATAGGATGCAGGTGAAGGAAGTTTGGAAGCATAAACTGGGAATTAAAAAGAACCCAATGAAAGGCAAGCAGCGGAGAGAAGGGAGGTGATGGGTATAGTGTAATTTGTTACTGTTTATTAGCATTGTCCCTTTCATTGGACCATGTGCAATTTCACATTTTGCTGTTTTGTTTTTTATTCTCCAGTGACAGTCTTCTGCTGGTAACCGAGCACGTTGATGGGATCCACACAGGTTTAAAGGAAAATTCCACCTTGTTGCAGATTTCTCATTTTCTGCAGTCTCTTGCAATACTTGTGATTGCTTTACAGTGCTTTTGTAACGTAGGTGGTTGTAGCTTAGTTGATCTTAGGCTTCTCCTGTCTACATGACACAGTTTTTCAGCAACATCTTAAACTCCAGATTGCTTCCCATGTGTGTGGAATGTGACATATTCTCTCTTTCCTTCAATGAAATAGCTTTAACATTCCAAAACAAACACTGAATAAATATTACAGTACAGAGATGTCTGTTTTAAGCTGTACATTTTTGATCTAATTGACCAGCACATTGCTTTGGCTTGTCTATAGATTTCAGGTGTTAGCTAAAGCTTTTCCTGAAGGCAGACTCTAAACCATCTTTTGAAATAAACAATAGATTTGTTTTTTTCTTAATTTGCAATTTATGCATCCTTGCCTTCTCTATCTTCCTTCCCCCTGCCTGTGGCCCTGCAATAAATTGAGGTCCGCCATCTTTTTAAGAGATGAAAGAGAGGAAATCAGACTAATAATAAAACACAAACTTCAGTTCAGATGTTCTGTTTTTGCAGTGTAGTGTTGATATTCACTCTTCCGAAGCAAATATGTACTGCCTGGTGCCAGTGTGCTGATGCAACACAATTATTTGGCTTCTCATTCACACTGACTGATTACCTTCACTGACTGAATTAGACGTCTCTAAGGATTTCTGTGCTGTTTGTAATTGAATGGGAATTAACGAGCCTGAGAGGTATTGCAAGACGTACTTAAAATGTATTTAACTATGCGTATTAAAACAGAATTAACAATAAATTGATGAAAAATGAGAAGTAGAAAAAAAAATCTGATCACATTGGAATCACACTTTAGTGAGAGAAGGGCATTAGGCTGTGTTTAGACCAACATTAGCACTGAGTGAAGAAATCCAAAACAGGTAGCTGCTAGCCTGGCCCTGTCCAAAAGTAACAACATCTTATGTCTTGTGTTTTTGCACAGATTAAACAAATCAGATCTAACATGTTAAAGAGTTTTAGAGGTGCTAGTTTGTTACCTTCGGAAACGGACAGGCTAGCGGTTTCCCCCTGTTCACAGTCTTAGCTAAGGTCTGCTGGCTGTAGTTGCATAATGAGTAGTATCAATCTTCTCATCCATCTCTCAGCAAGAAAATCCCTAATCCCAAAATGTCAAACTATTCCGTTAACGTGGTGCTGTTTTTGGTTGCTGGTTAGTCAATCACTGTCCCCTACTATTTGTCGGACTGGAGACTAAAAACCAACAACCCTCCAGCCTTAAAGCCAGTCTCTTCTCACTCAGCCTAGGTTACTGCAGCTCCTATGTCATTAAAAAAATGAATATCACTCAGCAGGTCGCTCTGTTCTCCTCCATATTTAAAGACTTTATCAGGATCATTATACAGGAAGTAAAAGTTATAAACTGATGAATAAGGATTATGCTCTCTGCCATTCTGTGACGGGGAGTGGCAGTCATTAGTAAGAGATATTAATAGACAGCCTATTAGCTTAGGTTGGAGCTTTGTGTCAGACTCTGTTACAGTTACACTGACTTTCTGTCTACCTCCTCTGCTTCTCTCTCCCTTCATTGCCTTGCCCCTCTCCCTAACACATCTCCGTCGTCCTCCTTCGCCCAGCTCCAGTTTATCACTATCTTGACTCATGTATGCCTCTTCTCTCTTCCTTCTCACACTCTTTCTCTCTCTCGCGTTCATACAATGGCCCTCTCTGTCACTTTACTCACTCACAGTTCTCCTTGCTACAGGCCCAAACCACTTCCCCACAGCGTTTTCCTGTTTTCCATCATTTCGTGCTCTCCTCTCTTTTCTCACACTCACATCATGCTATTTCTCACCATAAATCCCCAAACCACAACCCCCCTTTTGGTCCCCAAGCATTATTTAAAAACACACTCTCAACCCCCTCCGACCCCTCGTTTCCTAGGTCTTTAGTGTTTTTTGCCCCCAACGTCTCCTCCCAGGCAGCGTGGCAGTGGTTATGTTTAGGGTTAAGGTTAGGGTTAGCTAGCTGTTGGAGGCAAAAAACATCATTGAGCCTTTTCCTATCTATCTCTCTCATTCACTTTAGCCATGACCAAACGCATGCAGAGTGTTGTTTTGGTGCCAAACAGGCTTCCATCCACACTTGTATTTTTCAAGTCTTTTTTGTAAAACTTTGCCATGTAAGCTGGGGGGAAAAACCCAGCTAAATCTCTTCTTCCTCCATCTCTTTCAGTTGACAAACAGAAAATTGTACCTCTACTTTGGGCGCCTGGGTAGCTCACCTGGTAGAGCAGGCGCCCATTTATAGAGGTTTACTCCTCAAACGCTGCGGCTGCAGGTTTGACTCCGCCCTGTGGCCCTTTGCTGCATGTCATTCCCCCTCTCTCTCTCCCTTTTCATGTCTTCATCTGTCCTATGGCCTAAAATGCCCAAAAAATAATCTTAAAAAATTGTACCTCCACTTTATCGTCTGGTTTTCAAGGTAATACTTAGCAGTGATCGAAGGTCATAAATGCTACCTGTTGCTACCAAGGCATAAGTTAAGGTTTGATGATTCCTGTGCAGCTTTAATGACACCCTCTATCAAATCACACTATTTTATATTTGTGCATCATCTGACAACATGAATGTAAATGTGTGTCAATAACACACCTATTTTGCATCCTCTGTCTGTCTGTTTACAAAAATGAACGGTCACAGAGACTCTGATGCTTAATGTTGCTGCCGGCGTGTCTGATGTAGTGCTGATATGGATCAAATTAATATTGCGATGAATACAACACCATTACCTCAACGTAATTGTGTTGAGAGTCCACATAGGGTGAAGACTCTTTTTTTTTAGCATTCATAAAATGTGACACATTACATTGTGTGATTGTTAGTGCCATTGACATGGACAATACATTTCACTCCATTTTGGGAATGTTTTAGGTATAAACTGCGTATATTTCACACTCAATCACCCAAATACAATGGCGGGCAGAAAATATACTGCTCTATATTTATTTTCAATAAATATCACTGACAAATGTCATCAAATGTTATCATGCCGACATTAGAACCGCAATATCTCAAAAATCAAATTCAGTATCAATAACAATTGAATTAAGTTATCTCCCAGCCCTTGACTGTATCTCTGAAAAGTGGACTCAAATGTTTTTAAGGCCAAATGTATTGTTTTTGAGAGCATTTCAAAAAAGCTTTGTTTTTAGGGTGAAAATCATCTGCCTGGTGTGGAACAATAAAAACTAAACATACACCTTTATGTGGCCTTGCTCTTCATCCCCCATCAAATGTGGCTTCACCTCACCACTGTCTCCTCTTTATTCCTCACTAACGACCTCTCTGTCCAACCTTCTCTTTTTAACAAATTCCCTCATTTCTTCCCAATCATCTTATCTCTGCTTTTATCGCTCCTGCATTGTGCAGTCGTGACCCCTCTGAGAGAGAGGTTGAGGGAGACACTGTTTGAGAGTGGGATAAAAAAAAAGAGAGGGAGAAAGGGAGAGAGTGGCAGAGGGTAAGATTTCGATTTCACAGCAGACATAGGCTGACTTTACGCAGGTAACCTCTGTAAATGGGTTTTCGATCTCTAATTCTCAACAGATCCCGATAAACGATTACATAAAGAGTGTGAGAGAGGACAAACAGAGAAGAAGAAGAAGAAGAAGAAGAAGAAGAAGAAGAAGAAGAAGAAGAAGAAGAAGAAGAAGAAGAAGAAGGGAGACTCTTAGAGGAACACCTACATAAAAATTGACGAATTTCCCTTTGATTTGCAGTCTGGTCGGTGAGTCAGAGAATTTACAGTCACACTGACTCCCACACTTACCAACACATAAACAGTTCAGCATTTAAACATGGATATACACATATGGCTGTCGCCCACACTGAATATGGGTGGAGGTCTGACCTTAATTGTTCTCCTTCTGTTTGTTAGTCTGTTAGTTCGCTTTGGGAAAAGATCGCAATGCTCATTTGTGTCATTTCTTTTTTATTTTTATTTACTCCAGACACCACTGATGTGATTTAGATTAACCTTGGAAATGATGCGTCTCATATGTGTGTTAGAGCATTTTCAAAATTACACAGACATGCAAGGGGGGAACTGTTTAATACTGACTGGCTGTGAGAGAGGTGTACTGCTAACTGTTGCCTTGTTTGTAACTAGTATTTACTTTCAAATGAACTTGTTACTTTACTTAGGTATCTGCCAACATTAGTAACTACTGTATTTATACTGCAAAGTTACTCCTTCTCCAAAGTAAAACTCATTACAATATGTTTTGTCCATTAGGCAAATAGAAGACACAATAATACTAATAATACCACACACAGCAAATTACAGTTTGTTTCATGAATGTGTTTGGTTCAACATCTCAAAATTGAGACTGTCTGTTACTCCCGTTATGGAACATCAATTTGACAACATTTTGGGAAAATGTGAAAAAAAGATCACAACAGTGGTGTTTCCTTATTGACGGCTTCATGTAGAATAAGAGGAATAACTTGTAATTAATCAATGTAAGATTTGTACAAAGGCTTCTCCCGTAGATTACAATACAATGATCTTAACAA
Organism: Sander vitreus; assembly: GCF_031162955.1. NCBI lineage: Eukaryota > Metazoa > Chordata > Actinopteri > Perciformes > Percidae > Sander > Sander vitreus. The sequence continues at coordinate 14,350,902 of NC_135860.1, forward strand.
GCTGAAATACATACAAAATTTGAATTGAAAAAAACTAACATTGAGTCATCCATCCATTTTTTAAATAAATTTTTTCCACTGTAAGGTGGTGGGGACTGGATTCTATCCCAGCAAATAAATATAAATAAAATGGGCAGGAGGCAGGGTACACCCAGGATAGGACGCCCACATTCACAACTACAGGCCCAACTACAAGTTCCAACACGCAGGATTTTGGACTGCTGAGGAAACCAGAGCACCAAAGGGAAACCCACGCAGACGCTCGGAGAACTTGTAAGCTCCACACAGAAGGACAAAAAGAATAATTGTTGTTTTTGAAATGATTTAATGCAACACTGCTGAACTATTGACTATGAATGTTTACCCCAAAAAGATTATCTGAATAGCGCTGTAACGATTGGTCAATTGATAGAAATCTGTCTTCGATTCAGATATCAAGTCATCATTTATCAAGAAAAATGCCACACATCTGCTCCTTCCAGCTAAAGATTAGCTTTTCCCCTACTTCATATCACTGTGATTGAATATCTTTGGGCTTTGGACTTTCCATCAAAAAAAAAAAAAAATCAATTTAAAGACGTCACATCGGACTCTGAGAAATTGTCATTGTGATTTTTCACAATTTTCAGACACCTTATAGACTAAACAATTAATCTAAAGAATAATCGAACGACTGATCAATAATGGATATAGCTCTCAATTTGAAAACTGTAATGTGTTCTCGGGCAACCCATTACAACACGCTCACGTACATATGCACATAATCACTCACAAATCACCTCTCTGTAATTCCAAGGAGAATTTCTCTTTGCTTCATCAGTCTGTGAATTAGCAGATAGACAGTCATACTGACAGAGATTTGGAAGCCAATGAAGAGTGTGAGTGAGAAAGAGAGAGGTAGAGCTTAATAAGCCTAATCTGTACTTTCTGTTTATTCCGTCTCAGTCCAAATTGTTTCTAGGTGCGGCTTGTTCGAAAAGTAATTCTCCTCCACCATATTTAATTGTTTTATTGTGTCATTACTCCATGTTGCTGGAGCATTAACGCACCGTGCATTCCACTACGCCTATTAAACTGTAATGGCTCTACAAAGCAATATACGTCGTGATCAGATGTACACACGCGCACGCAAACACTATCAAACGCACACACACTATTAAGCGCCAATGGTGCCAGAGAGTGATATGAGGCAATATTGCGGGCGAGCAATCTGATGAAGTGTGCAGAAACAGTCATTAGCCAAATCCTCATCCCTATTCAGTTTACCACACACTTAACATCTTAACGAAGGAGCTGCATTGCTTTCACACTGCATCGGCTTATAATCACTTGCAGAAACACTATCAGAATTATAGCACACGCACACACTCACTTTGTCACTCATTTGTACACAAACATACAGACAGTTTGCTCGTTTCTCTCAGCTTATGGGAAAAACTGTGGAGTCTGAGAATATGTGCATACATTACGGCATATGTAAGTGCGAGAGAAAGTCTTAAATGTTTCTGAGAGTGTGAGGGGAAGTAATAAGATGAGTGGTGTGCGTTTGTCTGCTGAGAGAGGGATGATGGATTGTTGAGGAGAGGCAAGTGAAGCTGAATATCTCCCTACAGTGACGGTCATAAAGCAAGAGAACAGCATCCTCTCCAACAACACAATGAGATCAAATAACCTCCAGTGCCTCTAAGCACACACACACACACACACACACACACACCTACACACAGACACACCTACACGCACACACACTCAGAGTTGAAAGCAACATCAGTGGCTGGCACTGATATTCAGGCTTCGCTCTGTTTTGAAACATCCATCATATTCTTGAGCAGAAAGAGAGAGGCAATGAAAGTGTAAAGATGAGCACTCTTTGACACACTCCCCCACCTTCCTATCTCTTGCAAAAACACACATACGCTCACAAGCACAGCGCACGCACACACAGATAAATACATAGCAATCCGAGAAGTATGCGGGTGAGAGGAGGTGAAGTAACGTGAACAAGCAGGAGAGGAGGTTGAAGTAGAAGAACAAATCCAAGTAGGAAGGGGAAGAAGAGACACAAGGGTCAGTGATGGGAAAGACTCACCAGGGCTCAGAAGAGGGATTAGGACCCAGGGGGTGTGTGTGTGTGTGTGTGTGTGTGTGTGTGTGTGTGTGTGTGTGTGTGTGTGTGTGTGTGTGTGTGTGTGTGTGTGTGTGAAAAAAAAGAAAGAAAGCAGGAATGGCATCAATCTAGCTGAATCTGACCGCTACTTTTTTCATAACAATAAACCTGTGAGCAAGGCATTTTACAACCAGCATCTGTCACAAAGCTTTGACACCACCACAGTCCCGCTCCCTTTCTGTCCTCGACAGTCATTAACAGCCCTCTCTGACTTCTCGCTTTGTTGTGTTATTGTGGGTGTTCAATTGTTTGTGTGTGCCTGTCCACATGTGAGACTCCCCATTGCTATACAATGTGTGTGGAATTTCATGCTATAATCGGTCAGGGACCGGAACACACGACAAACAAAGCAATCGGCACAACAGCCCGCCATCTCTTCACACACATAGTTTATAGGGCGCACACAAGCACACACACACACACACACACACACAGACACACACACACACACACACACACACACACACACACCTTCTGAACAGGCTGGTGAGACGTAGTTCTCTTTGAGATTCTGCATTTTGCCCTCTTCTGCAGATGGCCAATTACATGATCAGATGTGGTCAGTTACACCGCGGCCACACACGAAACGCTGCATGTTCAAGCTCCATGAAAAATTTACACACAGAATCATAGAATGCCAGATCATAAAAACATCCACCAGCATGGTCCTAGGGGGTAATTTAGTGTTTGTGTGTGCTATGCTCAAAACAACCTAAAACATTGCCACATTGATATGGAAATTAGACAAATCTACCACTGGCGCAAATTGCTAAAAAAACAGTTACTTAAACAGCAAAAAACAGTGTGTACATGCACACACAGATATACACACACAGAAAGATATGCATATGAATGGCATGCAAGGGGTCTATCCCAGAGCTTGGTTGTGCCTATCAAAGGCTCGTCTCTCCCAGAGACCAGTCGAGGCCCAGCCTTACACACTTAGCATTAGAATACATCAATGGCACAGGAATGGAGGCACGCAGGCTTTCATACTCGGAAAACCCACCTTCAGCCTCTATCTTCCCCTTTTCACTCCCTCTTTGGTCCATCCCAGCCCTCCACCCCCACTGTTAGCCCTCTCTTATTATCTCCTGCTCCTCTTATTCCACCCCCCCCCACCCCCCACCTCCCCATCTCCTTCTCCGTCTTAAGACTCCACTCTCCCCCTCCTCTCCAGAAGGAAGCCATTTAACCATGACCAGAACTCAGAGCCGCATGGACCGTGACCACATAGCCATACAACACCAGATAGTGTGTGTGTGTGTGTGTGTGTGTGTGTGTGTGTGTGTGTGTGTGTGTGTGTGTGTGTGTGTGTGTGTGTGTGTGTGTGTGACTGACATAAAATAATCATAGTTAGGCCTGCCACTGCTCAGTCACCCTCAGTGTTGTGAGTGTCTGAACAGGCTGCTTTAGATCCTATTTAGCTCTGTGGGATTCGCTGTCTGGTCATCAGCATTCATCCCAACACTTCACTGACTAACTGACAAACTCCACTTAATGGAATCAAACTTGGCCCATCAAACGTGTGTCAGTGCATGTATTTGTTTGTGTGTGTGTGTGTGTGTGTGTGTGTGTGTGTGTGTGTGTGTGTGTGTGTCGTCACTTGTCTGTCGATACCCAGAGACAGCCTTCAGCCAGAGAATAGGAGAGAGAGGTGATGAAAAACAAGCCAGCTCTCCTTTACTATCTAATTACAAATGACAAACCTGCTACCAAGAGTCTGGTACCTGACGACGCATGATAACCTCTCAGCTCTCTGCCGATACTCAGTGGCAGACTGGAGGCTATCTGCCTGTGTGTGTGTGTGTGTGTGTGTGTGTGTGTGTGTGTGTGTGTGTGTGTGTGTGTGTGTGTGTGTGTGTGTGTGTGTGTGTGTGTGTGTGTGCACACTGACTGACAGATTAAAACAAGAACAACAAAATCAAACCGAGTCCTGCCCTATAGCTCTGATTCCCAATGACAAAGCAAGAATTTTACGACCAATATCTCACCTGTCTTCCGCTCTTCATTGCCCTTTTAGTTTTGCATTCTTTACTTTTAGCCATCGATTTTCTCCTTCCTTCATTTCTTCCTTCATCACTCTCTCTATCTCTTTTGCATCATTGAAAAACTAGCCGTTCTTCTCCAGATCATCCATTTCCTCCCCATGGCGTAATAATGAAGTTAACATCGCATTGTGGCTTGTACTCTTACTGTCTAATATCTGTAATTGCATTGTAATGATATCAAAGGCCATCTACTGTGAGTGTCATGTATCCTTACAACATGGGAAGGTTGTAACCTGTTCTCACACCCTCAACTCTGCTGTTTTAGTAGTTTTCTATTTGATTGAAGTGGTACAAGGTTGTGGAGGATAGATACTTGAAGAGATATCTGAGTACTGATATCTGAGTACTGAAAAAAAAAAAGTCTATCAACACTCTGAGCGAGTTCTTGACTATTTAGAGACAGACTGCAGAAGAAATAAAATAGTTTAAGAACACGTTCTTGGCTATTAAAAGATTTTTGTCTGTAGGGCTGTACCGGGTTTTACAAGGTTTGCCGAAGAAAAGAACTAAGCTTTGCGGTGACGACCACATCGAAAATGATAAGAGTATACTCAGGAAAAGCTTATGTAAATATGGGGAATGAAACCTCAAAGCCGTGCAACGCATCTGGACTCATAGTGGGTGAGATGGTTAGAAAATATGGACCGGACTCCTTGAGATATCTGTCATATTGGTCAAAAAGCTTTGGCTTTCCAAAAAATGGATCACTGAGTCCTGGAAAGTTATTTTATCTGCTTTTATATATTTAACTGTTTTAACTGCTCTTCAATGTTTAATTTCTTATACTGCACTGTAACTTCTTTTTTTTTCTCGTATTTCATCTGTTTTTAATTTTTGTATCTGTTTTCATGTAAATCTGTTTTTAACTTTTGAATCTGTTTACATGTAAAGCACTTTGAATTGCCCTGTTGCTGAAATGTGCTATACAAATAAAGCTGCCTTGCCTTGCCTTACTGATATCAAAACATCTCACCACAAGGTCCATGTAGTAGCTGTTCTGTAGCTTTAATACCATATTATCTAGATCAGCAGGAGCCACCTACACTAAGGTCAAACTTTACGCATCACTAATTAAAAACAGGATGTAGCACCAAACTAGTTCTTACGCACAGATTATTATTACTAAAAATGCACATATTCTATCTGCCAAGTATAACTGTTACGTAGCTAATTGAACCAACAGACAATGCTGACATTTGCTTGCTAATAATACGACCCATTTATACTGAAGAAGAAAAAAAGGTACTGGAATATGGTCAACATATGTGACATGATCAAAATATGGTAAATATTGATGTAAACTGGGAAGATATTAAATTACCTTTCCTAAAAAGTAAAAGTCAAATTAGCGCCTGTTAGCTTAGCACGATCGGATATATCAGCCCAGTCTCATGGCAGTTCGTGAAATGGTCACGTTATTGAATCTATTGATTTGTGTACTGAACACATTAATGTCGTTATTTTCGTGTGGTGAGCACTACATTTTTAATTAATGTATTTCAATGGGAAGCATATTTCATGATCACAGAACGATTACGGTAGCGAGTAGTATTGATAAGGTGAAAATCCGCACAGGGAGGTTGGTCGGGGTGGTGGATGGGTCAAACAACACAGGACTTGTGTCCCTGCACCAAGGGATTGCGTCCCGCGTGTGGCGGTCCGTTGCCGGCGTGTGGCGTTTCATTTCCCCGTTTAGTGAAATGGTCACGTTCGAAAATCATGACCTGTACACGAAATAAATGAGAAAATCGTGATCTGTACACAAATCAATAAATCAAAATAACGTGACCATTTCACGAACTGGCGTGAGACCGGGTTGGATATATCCCACTCATTCCAAACTGTATGAATACTACCATCATATTACCATACCATACCATGTATACTAAACACATATATTACTACAAGTAATCATATAGAAATGAAACAAAGTTTACATTTACAACGGATTGGCAGTTAAGTTTAATATATTGTTTGGCGTCCTAAAACTTTGTAACAATTTTTGTATGTTATGCTACAGCTCGTGGTGCTACTGACTTCCTGTTTACAGTGTTGATTGCTTTCAGTTGGACAGAGCTACAGACTTACCCATTCATTTAGTAGATAAATCACTAGATTGAAACTATCTAGAGTTACGACGAACATCTGAAAGACGTAACACACAAACTTAGTAATGGATTTAGAAAGAGCTGGTCCAACCCAGTCCAGGAGGTGTTTGCCCATTTGTCTGTAGATCTAGATCATTTACATTGTTGGAGACTTCTCCATGTTGGTTTTCAATTCTGGACCTTGGAAACAGCAGTTAAGAAAATAATCTTACCACAAGGTTGATTAAATAGCTATTCTGGAGCTTTCAGGCCCATCGTATGATTTGGATGGAAGGATGGATGAACTTTATTATTCTCCAAAGTGGAAACTGGTTTGATTGGTTTGATACAGATTTTTATTAGTAAATGTTTGCCCAGTTGTCATTGAGCGATTGAGGATTTGTGTTTTTCTACAATGTAATAAAAGAAGCCAAATGTCTCAAACTCAAATGTTAAATGTTATCATTGCTGTAGAGGAACTTGATCTAAATAAAATGTTTATTTAGAAGTGAAGAATAGCAAGGAACTTTTAGTTTTTTTTAAATGTTCAATACTCTATGGACGCAGTTTTGTTAGCACCAAAAATGTAGAGAAGTACAGATAAACATGATAACAATTTAAAATGTGAAAAATAAAATGGGGCAGAGAGATACACAGAGAAGCTCAAATACACACAAACACCGGCCTGAATGGACCGCCAGACATGAGTTCACGCTACAGGAGTGAGCGTATACTTCTTCCCATTCACACTTAGCATTGAGTTAGCATTGACTCCCCGCTGAATAGCCTTGTGAAGGCACAGGGCGATGCTAACCGGGAGGCACTATCGCTATCCGCCCTGCTCCTTGGCGGAATAGCCGAGGCGGCATTGATATGGTAATGTCAGGAACGTTTCAGGGCCAAAGCTTGGGACCGTGGGCGCTCTGTGATCCTCCAAGCCCAAAAAGGACAGATCTCCAGGGCATTGTGATTTCCCCAGTCAAGGCCCTGAGTGATCAGGATAAGCCCGTCCATGCTGCTTTAGTGCTGTCACTCAGCTGCTATTGTGGTCATGTGAACGGCCATTTTCATCACAATCGACCTCGGTTTTGGCAGTACTGTTCTGCAGGGCCCTTCTTTCTCTATTCTTCTGTGCCCTCCCCTCCTTCCCTTTCGCCCTCCATCAATGATTTTTTCTTCTTCTCTGTCTGGTCTTTTTTTTTGTGTGCTCTCTCTGTCTTTTTTCCGCTTTCCAGCACTAACAGAGGCCCACAGATATGGCTGATGCAGAGTTTAACTGGTCTCTCTGCCTATCCGCCGCCATCTCTGCAGCCCTATCGGCTCTAAGAGAAGAGTGTCATGGAGCCTTTGATTAGCTGAACTGATGCTGTAGAAAATTGCAACCTGTGATGCAATACATATGCTCAGATTTACAATGCAACTCAAGGGGGTAAAACACTCAGCGTATGTTGTGTGAGAGACAATTTACAACACACGCAACGGGTGGGCGGGTGGGTGTCTTCATTCTGTGTTTTATTCAATCATGGTTTAGCAAACATAGGAGTGTATGGTATGTGTGTTATTCTATATCTTTGTGTGACGTGGAGTGTGTGTGTGTGTGTGTGTGTGTGTGTGTGTGTGTGTGTGTGTGTGTGTGTGTGTGTTCTCTCTTTGCTCCACTTTATTTGATCAGGGCTGGAAGAAAATAATGTACTCCCTTAAGGAAGCTGTGGGAGGTAACGACAGAGATTGTCCCTGTGAAACGAGTTTTGCCTGCATGTATGTGTGTGTGTGTGTGTGTGTGTGTGTGTGTGTGTGTGTGTGTGTGTGTGTGTGCATGTATGAAAACAGAGGGGGGGAAATGGAAAGAGAGATAGAGGAGGTGGAGGGTGAAGAGTATGCATATGTATGGGTCTAATACATGTGGGTAATGTGTGTGGGTGGTATGCTTGTAGGCTGCAAACCCTCCCCCCCCCCCCACACCTACACACACACACACACACACACACACACACACTAATACACACAAATACTAGGATGGGAGGAGAGTTTGCCTGGATGCGAAGAACTCTGCTCCATCAACACAACACATCCTATTTCTCAACATCTCCTCCCACATCGCCCTCTCCCCCTCCACCACTTTTATTTCTCTCTCTCCCGGGAAGTGACACAGAATTCTTTTTAACTGCAGTACATTCATTACAACAACCCTGCAACTCCCACATCCTTCATTCACCCCTTCCCCCTTTACCCACTACTCCCCTCTATCCTCTACATTCTCCCTCCCTATAACACAAGTGAAATAAAGACGTGTGCGTTTCCACCTCCAGCAGCCGCCCTGGACTTTACGCTTTCATTAAAAACAGGAGAGAGGACTTGGCTGAGAGAGGTGGTAAACACTCATTCATATGCAGCCTTACTACAGCAGTGCTAGCAGAAATTTCCCGTGCCTCCGAGCGTAGGAAGGGAAAGCAGAGCCTACAGACAGCGTGGGTGTAAGCACTGAGGACAGCCATCCTCTTTCTATCTCCCTCCATTGACAACCATTGACTCTGCTCCGTGCCCACACATGTACACACAAAGACACAGCTGTCCCTCGTGTAAAAAACATGAGGGTATGTTTAAAATCCTGCATGCACGCACACACACACACACACACACACACACACACACACACACACACACACACACACACACACACACACACACACACCACCTTAGATCACGTTGGATGAATAGACAATATATAGAAATTTGTCAATTGCCATTGCAGGCAACATTACAAATCCATTCCAAGGACTGCTTTATGGAAGTATTGGATTTTTACATGACAATAATAAAGTATCTGGATTTGTCAGGTATTTAATTAAGTGGAAAAGACAAAAACAGACTTTCCCATTTGATTATTTCATCTACAAATGATTTCTCAATAGAATTTCCAGAAGGTAACAATTACCACAACTATTACAAACTTCTTGTACACCAGAAAATTGTATCGACAGATGCATCCCTGTCATACCAAAAAGTCCTGCACACTGTTGATCCCTTGAACTCACTCACTTTATTACGTAACGATGTTTAGACTTGAATTTTATTTCGGTACTTTCAACAGAATTTTCATCAAAAAAATCTGTATGATGATATCTACTGTATATCCATCTTGCAATTTATAATAACATTTGAAGGCTGCAAATCATGATTATTTTATGTATCTCAATAAATCAGGGTGATGCCTTAAAGCATAGATTATTATTAGTCTATCCAGAAATCAAAAACGTATAAATGTCCCATTTTGAATTATATAAAACAGAGGTAACAAATTCTCACATTTGGAAAGCTTCTGTTTGGCATTTTAGCCTGATAAATGACCTAAACAATATATCACTTTATCAAAGTAGTTGTTGTCACCCATTGACTAATAATATCAACAAATCAACTTATTGTTTCAACCTATTACTTACAGTGTACTATGATACAATATTGTATTACCCACTTATAGTCACAGTAGAGCCACAACTAATGAATATTATCATTATCTATCATCACTTATCATTTTTCACCTCGATCAAATGATTACTGTAATTGTTTAATGAAAAAAGCCCTTCCCAATTTCCCACAGCTCAAGATGACCTCTTAAAATATCATGTTTTGTCTGAAACCCTAACATGTTCGACATACAACAATATAAAACTGAGAGAAGCAGCAAGTCGTTATATTAGAGAAACTTGAACCAATGAATATTTGGCATTTTGCTTAAAATGATTATTGTCAATTAATTTTTGTATCATAAATGTATCAACTGATTGTTACAGACTCTGCTCACACACGCATACATATTTATTAAAAACCATAGAAGAGCTGCAGCATTATATTGGCATTTAGCAAATCAACACAAACTGGCCAAAAACAGGGGTCCTTCATAAAGAAGCAGCAACACACCCACACCCACCCACCCACCCACACACACACACACACACACACACACACACACACACACACACACACACACACTGAGAGCTCATTGTCTGATCTGAAGAGCGACTCAAGAGGAGTATGGTGATGCAGAGGAGAACAATGAGCAGGAGAAGAAGTAGTGATGCAGAGAACAACTCTCTCCCGAGCCAACGGAAGAGGCAGCGGGAGAGACGGAGAGGCAGAGGGCAGAAGGGGAAGGCAGAGTGACAGATACACGGCGAGAGAGAGAGAGGAGGAACAGGCTGTAACATCCAGGAGAGTGTGTCTGTGGGACGCCATCGATCCAACACTGACAGAAATAGACAGCCAGACCAGAACCGACAAAGGCACTCGGAGACACACTAACACACATCAATGCTGCTGACCGTACACACACATCTGCACAGCAGGAGCTATTCATACATGAACAAGCCAACACACTGGCCAACCACACATTAGCAGTCATGCACAAACACACACAAAACACACACATGGACATTAAAGGCAAAAAGGTGTTACAACAAAATTGAAAATGATTTCGCAGGTAAAAGCCAGCCACATGTTGCACAGGCATCGATCACAACAGTGTGCATGTGCTTGGCCAAACCATTCTAAATTCTTCGAACAGTGCCGTTCTGTGCAACATCTCCTGCAATCAGTCAACAACATTAAATGAGTTGCAATTTTCATTTTGGTGTCCATTGGGCTACATTTACATTTCCAATGGACATATACATTTCTTCTCTTTACCATTTTTACCATTTGTGCACTTACATAAATGGATGCACTTACGTAAACGCACATAAGCCCCCAGCAGGGATTATAAAGACAAAATGTAACTTTTCTAATTCCTAATCCAATGATTTGCGAGTCCTCTACCCATCAGGCATGAAGCTTCCTGCAGCAAACAGACCGCACGTGAGTAAACATGCATCGGTCCGCAGGGACAGAAGTTTGAATTTTTGCTGAAGTTGTTTCCACTGTACCAGTAGGTGCACTTTAGAAACAGGACAGAATCTGTAGACAACTGTCAGCAGATTCAGACACGGTGAATAACTCATGCACATGAAAAGGGCTGGGCTGTATGGCTGAAATCAAAATTATGACATTTAAGAAAATATTTTTCTGACATTAACCTACTGTTTCAATGAAACATGAGCTTGCAGATTTATCTGGTTTCTAGGCTACTGCTGTATATCACAAAATGGACAGTAATCCAAGTAATTTTCTGTGCAAGTACTGCATGCATTTCATCAGACAGAACTCTTCAGAAACATGGATAACTGATTTACTGATCTAATTTGCTTGGAATGATTAATTTGGGCAAGAGCGTTTTGTAATTTTCAACGGACAATTAGCAGCAATTTTGCTAATCAATAAATTGTTAAACTCATTTGTTAAGCAAACATTCTCTAGTTCCAGCCTCTCAAAATGCTTCTCTCTGTTTTATATCATTGTAATCTAAATATTTTGGGGGTTTCAAGCTGTTAGTTGGACAAAACAGGCAATCTGATGCTGTCACCTTGGGCTCTGGTAAGTTGCAATGGGCAATTTTCTCTATTTTCTGACATTTTATAGAACAAACAATCGATTAATTGAGAAATAATCTGTAGATTAATTGATACTGATGTAAATAATCGCAGTTGCAACCCTTTTTGTTACAATATGATTACATACAAACAAACAAAATGTCAATATATTGTGATGATTCTGAAGTATTGCTCAGCCACACACACACACATGCAGATACAATACACAACGGACGACTAAAACAAAATCAATAGAATATAACTCTAAAACTACGTCAGCCTCTATTTCATGATCATACATGCATTTACAGAATGGCTTTTAAATAAGCCCATCACCATACAAATTACTGGCTGATTTCCACTGACACATCAGGCTGGTTGACAGTTTCACTGACTGGTTGCTGTTGCCATCAGGAGCAGAGTGCTTGTGTAGTGAACATTTCTGCTTCCCTCCCTGGCCTAGGCTGGGACTGATTAAAGCCTTCTGCTGAAACAAGGTCATAATTCACTTAGCCATTTCCGAATTTCCGCATAATTACCCTCCTGCTTCACGAACACTAACATGCGCGGACACACACGCACCCGCACACATTCGCACCAACGCTCAGACACGAACACATTTCCTCTCTGATTTATGTCATTACTGAGAGGAGAGTGGTTAAAAGGTTTCAGAGTTGGCCTCTTAGTGACAGCTTAAATGGATAAAACCTCAATTAAAGACTCTCTCCCTCTCTGCCGTGCTTTCTCTGTGGATGGAATAAGCATAATTCTGTGTCCTCTGCAGTTTGTTGAAGTGAGGACCTAGCCATGCCTTTTTCTCTACCCTGGCTGCTAAATCAAACCTTCTCAGTCAGGACTTTCTCATATCTCGCCATAATTGTTTCTTATGAAAACCCGTCGGAATAAAACCTCTGAAGTTGTTTACGGCTTGACGAACCGATAACAATATTTATGATCAAAGCTCAACAATAAGCATCATTCTGCCCAGCAAGCAGTGACAATATACACTCTTCCTGTAAATGCAGTGGCTCTCCTCCCTGCTGCTCCTCTGTCCTGTCCTGGCCGGTGACAGTTGATTACCAGTGTGTTCGATGAAAACACTGCATTTTCACGTGCGACTGTATTGTCTTAATGCGGAGGATTCCTAATTGTCATGTCGGTAGAGTTTATTAACGCTAGACCACTCTGCTCTGTTGTGATCAGGCTCAGCATATGGTCTCAGACTGCCACTACGCTGCAACCATTAGCCACATCACAAACACACCATATGAGCATCTGGTGTGTGTGTGTGTGTGTGTGTGTGTGTGTGTGTGTGTGTGTGTGTGTGTGTGTGTGTGTGTGTGTGTGTGTGCAGGAGCTGACAGACTACATTATTAGTACCCCCCCCCAAAAGCCCCAAGAGCGCTGGCGAGGAATAGAGTAGACATCACATAGAGTTACTCACACACACACACAAACACACACACACACACACACACACACACACACACACACACAGATACATAAAGCGCTTTGAAACAGCTTGTAAACATCACAGCCTTGTTATTAGCACCTGATTACACTGCTGGAGCTTAGGCGTCGGCTCAGAGAATAATGTTAATATCAACAACAACATCGAGTGTGTGCGTCTGAGTGTGTGTATTTGAGTGTTTTCGTGTATTGCCTCTAGCCAATCGCTGTGGGATTTGTTTTCTGTGGACAATTTGTTCAAATTTAACACATGGGTGGGAAAGATAAATCCTAGTTTGGCCCCGCGTTTTACCTAAAATCTAAAGAGATAACGTGGAAAGACGTTCATTCAATCATTTGGCTGTCAAGGAAAAAAAGCTATTCATCAGCCTCAGACGGCAGCGTTTGAACTTAAATCAACACAAGAACTGTGTGACTCGGACACAGCTCCTCCTGTTAATTGCAATGTGATTTCTGAGAATTAATCGTTAAGATAACTGTCCTGAAAACATCTGTTAAGTCACTTTACTGTCACTATTTAATCTATTAGTGAGCTCTACATTTTCTTTATATGCTGTTACATTACTCAAACAGACACTGTCCCGGGATAACCTCCAGGTTATATGCAGAACAGTGAACACAAACCACCAAACATCTTGAAATCACCAATGGAGAAGCCAATATTGGTGTGTTTGACTTTGTGTGAACCCTTCCATGTCTTCGTGCAATCAAAAGTCACTTAATTGCCATGTAAAATGTCAGAAAATCTGTTCTGTAGCTACTGTTAAAAACATTGGTGTGGTCCCACAAAGCTTTAGAATGGGCATCTGGTAGTGTACAGTGGAGGTGAACTGAGAGTCTGTATTACCGACTCATATCTGTGCCGGTTGTTGTTCAGATGCTGATCCCAATTTTGTTTGCAATCCTCGCGACTTTTTGTATTTGTAAGAATTTGCGCCACATTTGGAGCTCAACATTTTCACACCTGTGCACACCTGGCCAGGACGCAGGTGTGCCAGCTTGTCGGTTTTTGGAAAGTTACAATAATTGGGCAACTCAGGCCCGCATTGTCCAAACACCTGAAAGGAGCTTTTCATCATTTTCAGACTGTCCAAACAGCACTTCTGAGAGAGAGAGTGGCCACAACACAAAGAACAGCAAGAAGAGCAATCACTCACAGTCTCAGACACACCTTTGGGTAATTTAGACTGTCCAATCGAACTGATCGCATGTTGTTGGAAGCAGGTGGGATACGGAACTCTGATTGGGAAACTAGTCCTAACTGGCCCAAAAGTCTCAGATTTAGGACATATTAGGCATAGCGATAAAGCCATTTTATCATCTTTTTTAACTGAGAAGCGTTTAGCTGCAGAGCTGCTCTTAGCTATTAGGGGCTCCCAGCAGGTGACATTTGATATGATAAACATGCACGTTTCGGCAAATGTGATAATATTAAAATCAGAAAATTTTTTCAAGCAACAGCCTATTAAAGAAATTCAAAGATACTGACTATTCAATAATTTTGATTTTGTGTGGGATATAATGTGCCAAACACGCCATTTAAGCTTTGTTGAAAACAAAGAAATACAGCAATTACATGGGACATAACAACTGTGAACGCACCGTCTCAACCTCCAATACCACACATGTTCGTTAAAAATTGTGTACTTTTGTGGCTTTCTGTGATTTTTCAGTGTCATAAATCACTTGTCCAGGCATTGATAAGGGCACATTCCAAGTAATTCCATATTACATTATCAACACATATTGGTTCTGCATGCATTATCCTTGATGTTTTAGCCAAATGACACAAAGACGTGCTCAGACCATAAAAACAGGCCGACAGCAGTGTCAAACATTATTTTAACCGAGGCACATTAACATTTAAAAGGAGTTCTTACAAAAAGAAAAACGGCATGCAGTGTCAAATGGTGTAAACCATTATGATTCCTGTTTATCTGTCCAAGAAAAAGCCTTTATTTGAGCATAAGTACATTGTCATAAAAGTCAACACTTCCTCTACATAAAATGTATTTGTGTGACCGACTCACACAGATGTTTTTTAATCTGTATTTATTATTTCTTCCATCGTTAAAGTTTGTGTGAAAATGCTAACAAAAACAGAGCACTGACGGAAAAGTCCGCCAGAACACAGCATTCATGTACTTATGTGAATTCACTGCAGCCCACCACGCTACACCTCCATCTCCCTTGAAGTTGACTACCCAAAATAAAATCTCAACCCGTGGGAAACACTAGCACTAGTGATGCTATTTACTGTATTTTTTTTTTATCTTTCTTGCATCGACTTACTGCACCTAAATCATATCTGGTCGTGGTGTGAATGTGTTAAATCCACATAGAAACTTAGATTAACTTAAAAATCACCATTAATTTATCTTTATGATTATTATTGTTGTAAATGGTGATGTCTTTTCCTTGCTAAGTTTGTGTCAGACATTTCATGGAAAAAACACCTGTTCTAGACAACCAATCAGTGTGAAAGTCTTGATAAACACAGCCTGCAAAGCGTCTGTGCAAATCACTGAGCCCCCAGCATAGAATCAGCAGTCACTTAAATCAAACCAAATCCTGGGCCAGGCATTTACACCTATAAGACCTTTACTTTATGTAAGGCTGGATCATCTTGATGCGACTCTCGTATAGGCTTGGTCTTAGCAGAATTACATCTCTAAAATCCCTAAGAACCTGCTGTCTTTGAATCCAAACCATTACAGTGACCAGTTTGTGTTTGATCCAAGACGGAGCAAGCGCGAACGCCAAACATCAATACTTAATTTTCACAGCAATGCTTCCGATTAGTTGATCATGTAAGCGGGACAGCGTTTGAGGAAATGAAAGAGCCAATCAGGAGATGTAGAAAAAACTTGGTGTGCTCGATAGTTCAGGCTTGTCTTTTTCTAAAGATCAATGTGAGTGTTTTTATGTGTGTGTGCAAATTCATAGGATCTGCAAGGAGGTGTGTTTGAAGGTGGCTTTGGTCAAAATCTCAAAGTGTATAACAAGAGAGAAGTGAGTGGAAAGAAAATGAAAGTGTGGGTGAGGTGAGGTGAAGGAAAACCAGACAACAAAGCAAGGCAACATATTTTCTAGCACTAGAAAGATTTAGTCCAAGTTAATTTGACAGAGAAAGAGTCTCACAACATTCACATTAAACCACATAGCTCCCAAAATACCACCCCCCACAAGAGTGCTTTTCCATTGGCGGATGAGAGAAAAACAGAGAGGTGCGTGCACACTCCTGAAATCTAGCTTATCCCCAAAGAGGAAAAAAAAAGGTAAAGGGTGAGAAAATAATTAATTTCTTTTCCTCCTATCTTGTACATGTCCCTTATTGATAGGCTCACCTACCAGACAATACCCGTCCAATCAGAAAAATGTATTAACTCCTACGCATGCACACAGAGGGAAAGAGAGTGAGAGAGAGAGGGGAGGAACCACTGGATCTTATTATGCATCTAGTACTCATCCATCATACAGGTGTTCCCTATTGCTTTTAATTAATGACGTCCATATGCGAGCGTCTGCACGCCACACACACTCACACACCCACACGTCGCTACACAAACCAGAATCCATTCACCCGTACACTATGTGGCCTTATTATTCATTGATAATGAACAGCCTGATCACTGTGTGTCTATATAACTGTTATGATGATCACTGAGCCTGTGTGTGAGGTTTTATTTTTGTGTGTGCATGTGCGTAAACACACATCACAGCGGTGGCTGACATATGTAGCGACGGCGCGAATGCCTATGATGAATGGGTTGTACACACATGTACACACACACGAGCACACACACAGCGGGATGTGCGCCTTGTGATAGTGAGTGAGTAATACACTCCTTTGTGCAGATATTCATAAATGTAAATGTTGTTGTCCTAAGTGGGGCTGGGAGACAGATAGTTTTGTGTTGCTGTCAAGGGGTTGGTTGATTGGCCTGCTTAATCCCCTAGTCTGTGTTTCCCTCTCGCTCTCTCTCTCTCTCTCTCTCTCTCTCTCTCTCTCTCTCACACACACACACACACACACACACACACACACACACATAAACTAGGCCTTATGGTGTCTAATGTGAGAACTCACTGTGTGGATCAGGGCACTGGCCAAGCATTATTATCATTATTATGATGACCCTCCTCCCCCCTGCTCTATTATAATTCAACACAAAATCTGTCTGTATTCTTCCTGACTTCCCCTCTCCTCTAACCAGTCCCACAGCATTTCTCTCTCACTGTCTCTCTCTTCTCATATTGTTGCATTATTTCTCTCCTGCCCTGCGTGACGTGTCTCTGCACTCTGAAGAGCTGGATGAATATAAAACAAGTTCCACCTCGGCATCGATTATCACACACATGCATGTGCATTCATATGAGAAGCAAATTCTGCTTGCAATAGCTGGCTTTATTCCCGGAGCATGCGTTGAGGTGACAGTGTCATTGATAGACATACGCACACATATGCAAACACCTAACTAACCAACCTAACTGCATTCCGCAATACACAACCGATAAATTAAGAGATATCACCAGGTATCTATTATGCAAACCAGTTAACTGCTGCGTTATCAGATTACACACATACACATATATACACATGCACACACAAGCACACTCACAGCAGTGGTTAATTGCCAGGTGGTGGAAGATAATGTGTGATTTAACGGACTGATGGACTTGTTTTTGTTTCGGTCACTCATCAATGAGCAGAGACATCTGTAACAGGGCAAACACACAGATGTGCGGGTTCTCACAGACACACACAAACGCACACCATTATACACACGTCCATGCCCAGGGATATCAGTGACAAGTGACAGATAGGCAGTGGCAACAGCCATTGTGCAAGACGCGAACGCAGGAAATGATCCATCTTCTCAAAGTTAAAAAAGTACACAGCGGGGACGTGTGTGTGTTTGTGTGTACTCGCATAATCATAGATATATGTGAAACTCATAAGCGTACATGCACATGTTTGTGTTTGTGTGTGAAGCAGTTAATCCTTGGTAACAGTCTCAGCCTGTCTCTTGTGGTTGATGAGTGGCTCGGGGTCAGAAGCTGGTTGAGAAACTGCAAGGTCCTCAGGCTTTACAATGTGTTTACCACTCAAACTGACAGCTATACTACAGCTTATTATTGGCCTTCTAAACCTCCACACTGCACTGTGAGTTAGAGAAACTCCAGAGAGTTTCATTGCCAACGGCTAGAGACACGCCAGCCAACCCGACAAATGTGGGATGTTGTGGTGTTGAGTGCAGAGATTAAAATAAATGCTGGGAATGGGATCTGTGTCGTTTAAAAATCGCAAGGAAGTGTATGAAAGAGTGGATTAGACAGGTTATCTTGCAGTTTATCTGTCTTTTGTGTGGCACTGTCCATGGCCCCTTTGTCTTCTAATTCAATAAGTAGGCTGAATTGAAAAAAGTTATCCCCACTCACTGCTCATACATTGTCATTGTGTATGCTTGCGCTCACTGAGGAAGAGAGAGAGAGATAGAGATGGGAAGATCAGGGATGCGGCAGGTCCACTGAGATGAAGTGTTCTTTAATTAACCACAGTCTTTTATAAAAGATACACACACTAAGACTCACACTGCAGGGGCTAAGAATATTCTGCCGCTGGGATAAAAAGTGTATTGGCAGTGAGTGTGTGGAGAGAGAGAGAGAGAGAGAGAGAGAGAGAGAGAGAGAGAGAGAGAGAGAGAGAGGAGAGGCTGCGGGGCTCTGCAGTACTCAGGTCCTGGACAGTCAGGTTAAAGGTTAGGCTGCTCCAGACTGCTTTCATTCTCCCACTGTCTTTGTCTGAAAGATTTACTGCAGCTTGTTTTTCACTTTAGAAAGAGTATGAGTATAGAGCAAGAAGCAGCTGACAAATTACTTAAAACATTTTACCAAGGTCAAAGCTGCTCATGTCACGACGAGCTGATTGTACCGAGGTCCCGGGTTCACGTCTTCCCTTTTTTTCGTTAAGCCTTTAAGCGTTTTCTTTCCACATTTTATATAAATCAACTTCTGTCTCTGATATGGAAACCTAAGGTGGAATTTCATTAGCATTTATTATCAAATCGTTATAGAGTGAAAAAGTACGGAAATTGAAAACGAGCACCTCAACATTGAGAGAAAAATATCAGCTAAAATGCATTAGCAGCAAATGTGCAAGCACTATTAGTTTCTCAAAAAATGTGCGAAAAAATAATTTTCTCGCATTCAGGAAAACTAATATTGTTCACAGTATTGTACCACAACAAATAATGTTATGTTTTCCGCTCCTTTTACTTTACGCAGTACTTAATGTATAGTAATTCTGTTGTGAGGCCTATATTCACTTGCCTCTCATAGTTTTTTTCACGCTGTAAACTAAAATCCTCAGCCTGGAGTTGTTATCGGCGGACAGAATCATCGATCCCCCTCCTGCAAAAACAACAGTGTATTTTCTGAGTTTTTATTTTGTTTATGTCTTTAATAAGTGCAGTCATAAAATGTGAGTCGCTGTATATCTGACTGCTCATCTTAGGGGCCTAATAAATTCTGCTGAAGAGGTAAATAACACAAACTGAGATGATTTAAGGGCCACCTGGCAGCCGAAATATAGCTTACACATAGACAGGATTCACTGCAAGATGGAGAGCAGAAATGAAGGTGTGTGTTAGTGTGTGACATGCGCTCTTGTGCACCTCTGAGACCTACAATTTGGGTTGATTGTTGAATTATTTTGAGGAAAAAACTCAAAATACATTAGATCACACAGCTTGCTGAATTGCTCATTAAATGGAATCTTGAAAATTGGTCAATATTTCGTGTAAAATCTGCCATTCAGTTGCAAGTTAACAATATTTTTATCTGCATATTTTGGGCAGAAGAGAAGGAATGTGGATGTACAGATTGGGACATGCGGAAATGCATCTAATACAGCATAAACTTGAAACAAGATTTTACTGTAGAGAGATAAGCCTAGTGTGTTGCAGCAGACTGACGCTACATTCTTAAGGATCCAGCAGCAGATCCATGGACTCACGAGGACAGTATTAAAAAGACAGCCTTCAAAAAAAGAGAAAGGAAAGGGGGGAAAAGCGTTTTTACTTGTATCCAGATAGGGGCGAGGATCGAGGGATTAGGAGGATAACAAAAAGGCCAACGGACTGAGTGTAAACAAGAAAGGGGGTTAGAAAGGGATTGCAAGAGAGAGCAGGTTGGCGAGGGAGCGAGAAGGAGAGATTGAATAGTGACACTGCTACAACACAATGGGGTCAGGATGAAGAAGTGCTCCTAATTGAACCAGATAGAGGAGAAGGCAGAGAAAGAGCCCTAAGAGGCTGAGAGAGGAGAGACACATGGCGAAGGGAGAAAGGAGAAAGAATCACATGTGAATCTCTCTCCTTTTCTTTCTACTCCTCGGCCATGCATGGCTGAAGGTAAAGGAGAGAGGAGAGAAAAGCAGAGGAGTCACTGAATAAATAGTAACATGCACACAATGCGGTTGGACTGAGGAACAGAAACTAAATATGACCGACTAGTTGTGCAAGTGGAGGTGTTGAAAAGATGGTTTGGAGCCACCTTGACTTCACAGTAGGCGTCTGACAGAGCAGTTTGAGACTCAAAAATAGCTTCACCATGCAGAGAAAACATAAGAGGCCTGTTTAAATAGCTTGTGTGGATCTAAATTATTCCTTCCACTTTTAAAAAGAAAAGAAAGATACGAAATAGGAAAGGGGCTGCTACAAACGAGAAAGCATTCGAGGGACACAATGAAGCAAAGCAACAGCAATAAACCACTGATGAACTAAAAGTGTGATGGTGTGAACCTGACAGCACAGGACATTTTTCTTTAACAGGTGGAGAATAGATAGATCAAAAGAGATGACATATAACCACACACGCATAGACTCTAATAAGCATTGGGGAATGAGGGTCTTACTGTATGTTGGAGCTGTTCCAGTAAACGGAATGCCTGTTGGCTGACACCGGGACCACGTCCGCCCAGGTGAGACTCGTTAGCACCCAGAGAGACAGCACTACCAGAGCCATGCTCTCGGCTCCTCTCTCGGCCTCCGTCCCTTTGGTCTCTCCGGCCACTCTCTCGGTCCCTTCACCCCACCAAACAACGCGACTCAAACATCCCAGCAAATGCCTAACAGACGGGAGAGGGGGAAACAAAAGCTTCATACATGCATACATGCATACAAACGAATACGTTCAAAGACTAGGATATATAAGACTTGCTCTGGTTGATAACTGTTGTAAAAGTCTATTGTGGTGTGAAGTGACTAAGGTCCCCCCCCTTCCCCCATAAACCAGACTGCGAACCCCCTCCCTCCCCAACAAATCCTGGAGGAAATCCTAATGACTGAGCTGCGCCTGGTCCTCTCTTCTCACCGGGAACTGCTGCTTCTGAGCCCGTCAGAAGAGTGCGGGAGGCCGGTATTGGGTCCAAGTGGGAGGTTGGTCTTGCTCCGAACATGAAACGGTCTTGTCCGCTGCGAAAGAGTTGCTGCTGACGTGAAAAGGCTTACTGGAAGGAAAATGAAGAGTGAAAAACGCTAGTAAAATAATATATAGGTTTTAAGCAAGTCCTCTTATTCTTCTTTTTTAAACTCTGTATCTGCGTGCTGCGGCAGTTTTTCCATCCAAGGATCCGAGAGATGTAGAGCACGCCGGGCTACAGAGCTTTATAATCGCTGCAAACAATTCAACCAGCCAGTTTCATTAGGTCTTCAAGACTCTATCCGACAACCATCGTTTACGGTGAGCAGCCTGCCCACCCGTCTCTTTCCTTTTTCTCTCTCTCCTCCTTCTCCTCTCTCTGTTTGGTAGGCAGCGCTCGTTCACTTTCTAACTCCACCCACTGCGAGCGACCAAATGCATTCCTCCAATATTGTGGCCGAGTTGCAGCACATCAGGCATCACTGCGACTTGAAGTTTTTTTGTCAACTATTCGACCTCCACTGCTAGTGTAAAAGTAGAAAGCTTTGAATCCCCCCATCTACAAGATACGTCTGCAGCAACCCTATGCAGCCTATTTTTCAACGTTAACACCCCCTCCTCCTCCCCAGCCACACACACACACACACACACACACACACACACACACACGCTTTTGCATTTTTATAACAAAGGCTAAAAACTTCAATAAACTCACGCACGCCCTTGTATTCTCCCCTCCTTGTTTGGATCCACCAGACACTGTAAGTCAGTCTAATATAGCGCTATTATCGTGTACAATCCTCTTATAGCTGCAACACATTAACACGCATTCTCACGCGCGCACACACACGCATGTCCTCTCACGTTTACACCATAAAGAAAATATACCAACTGAATAATATAGGCTACTGTAGGCTATGTTCACAGTGATGTTATAGTGACTTTATCTAAGTTTTCATCCAACAGAAGTGACTTGCTGTTTTTTTTTTGCAAATGATCCCATAAATGAAATCTCACATCTAAAATGTAGGCTATTTATAATATAGTAATATAATTTAGTTATTTTCATGCAAGAAATGTGTGTGGGAGAGATAGAGAGAGAGAACAAGAGAGAGAGAGAGAGAGAGAGAGAGAGAGAGAGAGAGAGAGAGAGAGAGAGAGAAAGAGACAGAAGAACAGGCCAGACAGGGAAAGAGACAGGAGGAGGGAGAGAGAAAAAGAGAGAGATAGCAGATAGGAGAAAGATTGTTACAGGTTTCTTGCCGCCTGCTGGGAATGAGTTGGTTAAGGAGAAGTCAGAATGATTTATTGGGAGAAAAAGGAGGGAAATAGGGAGAAGGAGAGCAAGAAAGAGAGTGAGATGAGATGCCATCAGGGAATCCCTCTGTCTTCTAGAGTCCTTCCACCTCTCTTATGAGCTGTCCCCCCCCGTCTCTCTCTCTCCTCCTCTTCTTCTTCACCTTACCTTATTCTCCCATTTCCAATTCAAACTTTCTCCACTGACTCTGCGATCCCTGATACATGGCGCTGCTATTTTGCCTCTGTCTTTTGTTAGCTTTGTCTCTGGTGGTCTACCTGTCTTCTCTGCCTCTGCCTCTCTCCATCTCTCTCCGTTACAGCAGGGATGCAACTTTTTAATGAGCACTCCTCCTTTGCCTCCTCTCCTCGCTCCTCTGTCAATCATTTCTCTTTAGTCTCTCCGTGTTGTATCTCTGTTTATCGCTACACTGCATCATGTAGTATCACAGCAGCAACGTGACACACCTGGTACAATTAAATATGCATGCTCAGATATATGCACATACACTACATATAAACATAGGTATACACATATTTTATGATTAAGCCTGGTGGTATCCATGCAGATAGTTTTGGGTCTGTCCAAATACAATGCCATAAATGGAATATCACTTTTGTTGGTCACAACATTAAAAGATTAATAAAATAGTTTATCATTTTGGGAATTACTCTTATGTGCTTTCTTGCAGAGCATTAGATGAGAAGATTGATACCACTCTCATGTCTGCCCATTATATATGAAGCTACAGTTAGCTTAGCTTAGCATAAAGAATGGAAACAGGGGGTAACAGCTAGCCTGGCACTATGCTGTCAAATTAATCCTTTAAGAGAAACATCACTTTCCAGAATCATCAGCGAGTCTTTATGAAAATAAGCGTGAAGATTCATTACTGACATTGATCAAATGTTCTAAACTCAAGGTACACTTTTGATCACATGAGCAAGTTCCACTTACTGAAGATGACCATGGAATATGGTCAAAACTCCAGAACAAGCTAGAAAGTGAGAATATTTTATCACACCTCTTAAAAACAGTTTACAGCTTGTTCTGTGGAGTGTCCAGAGCAACAGGGATACTGTTTCTGTAAAGATGCTGATATTGAAAAAATCTGTTAAAGGAACATGCCGACTTATTGGGACTTTAGCTTATTCACCGTATCCCCCAGAGTTAGATAAGTCCATACATACCCTTCTCATCTCCGTGCGTGTTGTAACTCTGTCTGGCGCACCCATCGCTTTACATGTTGTGATTTGTATAGTCACAGCGTGTACAAATAACAAGGTCACATGAGACACAGCCATCTTCTAACCGTATACATACTGGGAACTATATTGTCAGAAGGCGAAGCCCTGCAGCTTCTGCTACTTGGGCGGAATGATTTGTTCGCAGCACACGAGAAGCCCCGTGGTGAGGAGCAGAGATTAATAATGGTGGTTTTCAGGTGTTGCGCTAATCACTCCGCCCAAGTAGCAGTGCTTCGCCTTCTGAAAATATAGTTCCCAGTTTGTATACGGTTACAAAATGGCTGTGTCTCATGTGACCTTGTTATTTGTACACGCTGTGACTATACAAATCACAACACCTAAATAGGAAAATGTTGGCGTTATTTTGTCACTTATTGGGAGCAGTAGGCTAGATGGAGCCAGTTACCTCCAGGATCTGTGCTAAACTAGGCTATCAGTGGGTGCGTCAGACAGAGTTACGACACACACGGAGATGAGAAGGGTATGTATGGACTTATCTAACTCTGGGGGACACGGTGAATAAGCTAAAGTCCCAATAAGTCGGCATGTTCCTTTAAATGTCTTCGCAAATTAAATGATTTGCATGGCTAGATACCCCTTATTAAGTAAGGAAATGTGTTTTTGCCATTTAGGTGAACTGGCTCTTTAAATTCCAGCCTATAGAGCGTGGACAATTGACTGTATGGCAAAGACTGGGTCTGGTTGTAAATATACTGTATGGCTACATTTGAAAGGAAACTGTAAATCAAGTGCAAGAAGACAAAGTTGGAAATTGAACACTAGTGGAAGCTGAGATTTGCTACTTTTTTGAATAAGAAAAAAATCCACTTCTCACCTTTCCGTTTGGTTTCTTTGAAACAGACGCTGACATGTTCTGTTTCAGCAAACACCACTGTCAATTCTAATCATCCAGGTTGGATTTTTCAGGCGTGGGTTGCAGTGCTATTGGATTACTTTTGTATTGGGGTTATTATGAGAAACGACCTCGGGGCTGACTGCATGTTGTGACACAGAGGTTCTTATGACATTTCTAACCCAGAGCCGGCCAACAACACATCTGTCAAGTGCTCCTTTCTGCAACCTCGAAATCTAATCGGAGCTTTCTCATAGCGCTGATAATTGGATATTAGGCCCCTTTAGGACTCACATCCCTCTCTGGGGCCCCAGGAAGTAAACAATGCACATATTAATACCGCAGGACCCTTGCATGTACATGAACATCATGTAAATATACAGTCAATTTATATTTTTTGTACACTTGTATGTGTGCTGCATTTCAATGGCATTCTTGAACTGGGAGTCTCTTTCTCACTCCACCTCCCGCTCGCTCTGTGTCTTGGCCTGCTTCGCTGTTCACTGTTGTGTTAGTAAATTGTACTGACACTCCCCCCGCCTCCTCTGACTCCCTTGCCACCTCTGCTGCTCTCCATCCCTCCCTGTCCCTCTCTCACCCAACTGACTGACACGAATTTTCAATCTCTCTGTTTACCTTTCACTGCTGTGCCTAAAACAACACTGGTACAGGCTAAGAGCAAGGAGGGGACTGGGGGGGAGGGATGGAGATGGAGCTGAGTACGACAGAGCATCAGAGGAGGAAAAAAGAGGGAGGAGGATGAGGAGAGGTGCCGCTAAGATTGGATGGGAGAAGGAGAACCGCGAGGGGGGAGGGAGGAGGGGAGGGGTTGCAAGAAACGAAATAGGTGCAAAAAGAGAGAACAGGGCTTTCTCTGTGTTTTGGTTGGAGAGGAATCCAATGGGGAGAGAGGAGACAGGGGTTAAGGGAAGGAGAAGAGGAGCTGATACTTTTGAGCAGTCACGCAAACTGAGCCAGCAGAGGGGATGGAGGAGAGGAGAGGGTAGGGGGAGGAAAAGGAAATGAAAGGGTGGAAGAGAATGTAAGTCAGAGTTGGGAGAAAGAGTTAGATGGGGCACAGAACATTACGAGTGCAATGAGATATAGAGAGTGAGGGGGAGAGAGAGATTTATAGAGGCACAGAAGGAGGGAAAGGACAGCAAGAATGATGTGTAGAGAGAGAGAGAGAGTATTTTTTTTAAGAAGACGGGAGGGATGGAGGAAGAGAAGGAGGAGAGGGTGTGTAGAGAGAGAGAGAGAGAGAGAGAGAGAGAGAGAGCTCAGAATAGATGCGCTCTCAACAGCATGAAATATTGAAGGAAGGAGACAGAACACAAAGAAGGCGAAGAAAATGGAGAGACTGATAAAGACAAATACAATCGTTTTGCGTGTGTGTGTGTGTTGTTTTGGAGACAGAGGAAGATGAGAGAGAAGAAGAAGTGACAGAAATATGAAGAATAGTTGCTCCTGGCTGCAGACCAACACACGCACACACACACACGCGCACACACACACACACACACACACGCATGCACGCGCGTGCACACACACACAGACACACTAACGTTGCTTCGAGTTTAGATTACTCCCATGTGTGGAGGAGATGGAGCGGAATTTGATGGTGTTGAAAATATCACTGCAGAGTACATTTTGTCACTACTTGCACCATCCCAACACACACTCAGACAATCTCGCACTCATTCACACACACACCCTCCTTCTCCCCCCCTCCTTTGATCTCACTTCTCACTGATCTTCTCTCCTTCCATGTCAAATATTTAGGCTGCATTTGGCAGGTTTGACGAAAATTACCATGGAGAAATTATTTTATTTATTTAACTTCAGAAGTCAGTGTCAGCTGCGAGAGGATGATCCCAAATTTCAACGAGAGGAGACCGGCACTGATCAAGAAAATCTGGAATCTGCTGAGTTTCCCATCTCGGACATTATTTTTAACGCAGGGAACCACTGTTGATTGATGCTGAGGAAAGCACATGAGCAATTTGTTTGAAAAATGAAACGAAAAAATGTAGGGAAAAGTTTAGATGGTTTAAGAAGACACTTCACACATACAAATCCACACTCAAGGTGATGAGTCAACTCTCCCTCTGCCTCCGTCATTTGCTATTAAAGCGTTGGGATGACGTTTTATGTCTCTTTCTGGATAAATAAATGTATTTTGTAATTGATTCAGGCTGTGCAGCCCTGTAGGGAAGTGTAATCTCCAGCTAAGACATTTTAACAATTGCATTGATAGAAATATCTGACTATATCACACACAGAGAATGACACAAAATTGCCCCCCTCCCCACTCTCTCACTATCACACTCACACACAAAGACCTGCATTCACTTACTTTGCATTTTCTAACCAGATCTTGACATAAATCAGATAGAGCGCATCAGTGAAGGGAGAGATGAGTTTACAGTGGTTGAAGAGGAAAGAAAATGAGGAAGAAGTTGGGTCGCATTAATAACTTGGGATGTATACTGTGCTAAAAAGTAACGAACAATTGACTTACATTCTTAATGGTATTGTGAGTTTTCACATCATTTTTAAAAATAATATTTATCTTTATTTTTAGTGCATAAATACAAAATATTGAAGAGATAAATGATTGACAGCATTTTTTTAAAGAAATTAGCACACAGTTATTTTGGGCACTGAGGTGATTATTCACCTACTCAAAATGGCTGACATAATTTCGTAGTTCATAGCTCATACTTTTAATTTACCACTGCAATACCAGTAATACAATTTGTTTCACAGAAGGAAAGAGTTCTCTCCATTATGTAATTATGCTCAGAAGAGAAACTGTGATAGATCACACCATATGCGCCACTCATGTAGACATGGGTGACATGTTAAAGGGGAAAAAACAATCAACAGTCAATACGATTTTTTACTCTTGCTATATTGACCCAAACTCTGTTTTAGCTATGCTTGCTCAGTATTTTATTGCATGATAGAATGTTGATTGCTTAATTGTATTATGCAGTAAACCTGTAAGCGTTTTTATGTTTCTATACTCGTTTATTCATATTTTTCTCTTTCTTCTGTTATCCATTTGTACAAATTACGTCAAGAGTAGCAAGAATGTAAATGTGTGTGTGTGTATGTGTGTGTGTGTGTGTGTGTGTGTGTGTGTGTGTGTGTGTGTGTGTGTGTGTGTGTGTGTGTGTGTGTGTGTGTGTGTCTCTGTCGGTCTGTCTGTCTGTCTGTCTACAAGCAAGTATGTGCACTGCTGCAAGCTTGTATAAGAGTGGTTGGGTTTTGGGGCTATTTAGACAAATGTTCCTGAAGCCTCATATATCACAAGTCTCAGCACCGTATTAGCACCCGCATGTGTACTTCTGCAGACAGCACAGAAACACTGAATACAGCAGGTATGCACATGGAGGGACAAACACATACACAAGAACACCCCTCCCTTATGGGTACACAGACAGACACACATGGAAAAAGGAACAGGTGCAGGTTGAAAAAGCCAGCTGCCACACGTTCTTTGTAACATCTACATTTCATCAGCCACAGCAGCAGCAGCAGCAGCAGCAGCAGCACAGGTGACGCCGAGCCCAGTGGGCACCGAGATTAGGAGAGTTAAAAAGGTTTAACTTACACTGTCATCTAAGGTCAGATTTGCATTTTCCTTTTATTGTTAAAGGTTAGGTATTCCAGTGGCTAAGCTGATCCGAGATCAATGCCTAAAGGCACTCTTCCACCCTCAAGGATGGCTCCTTGAAGGATCTTATGGTGACATCACATCTGTGAAGGAAGCTGAAAGCCAATGGGGAGATTATTGCCCATTTTGGGCACGATTTGTAGACAGTCGGTGTCCTCAATGCCTGTATCTGTTGTTCACTCTTCTTTCTTTCTCTAGTTCTTCATTTTTTTCTCTCTTGCCTTTACAGTAGCCTCCTCTTTGTCATTCTATCTCAATCCCCTTATTTCTGTCTCCACTATCTCTGTCGCCCTATTGCTCCTGGCTTCCTCCTTCTTCGCTCTAGCTCTATTTGCCCGTTGCTCTCTGCCTCTCTCTCTCTTCCTTTTGCTCGGCCGCTGTGAGGAAGTTCTGTCAAGTGAAACCCTGATAGATTAACCTCTGACCCTCAGCAGGAGGTGAGACCGATTGGCTTGTAATTGCTATCAATGTAGCATGTGTGTGGGTGTAGGTTGAGCATTTGTGTTTTCTCCATTTGGGCAGTATGATGGCTATCTGGGCCAGCACAGGCAACCAGCAAATGTAAAGGGTAAAATGCATTCTGGGTTGTGATGGTGTGTGGGTATTTGGTGTCCAAGCCAAAGAGGATGAAAAAACCATTTCTGCTGCTCTCAGCAAACTGGAGCTTAATGCTGTGTCCAGAGCATCAGCACATATACACAAACATGTTAACACACACACACACACACACACACACACACACATATATATAGAACACAAGACATAAATAAAATGTTGTTTTCTCTTGTACCGACTTAGAATGGCACCTGATCTGTGCAACAGTGAGTGCTAAGGGCCCTCCTCTGCAGCTCGTCTGATTGGGTTTATGCGTATGGGTAGCCATGTGGGCAGAATATTTACGACTGTGTATGCGTGCATGCACACACACACGTGTGTGTTTGTGCAGAGATAGGGTGCTGTGAAACTGAGGCTCTGACTCCCAGCAGTCCTTTGTCACACTGACTGACTGCTGAATGGCTGAAAGCAGGAAAGCCATTTCAGACTGTGGGGCTAAGTGATGGCAGGTACTCCGATCCATCTGCAGCTCGCTACAATAACACAATACAGACCAGTCATCAACAGCCCTGTCATCTTCATCTGTAAATGCACTTCACACAGCCCCCTCCATCTCTCCTCCTCCTCTGACTGCCATTCAAACACTTTTGTAACTCTCGCCTAAACCCAATGGTCCTCATATAGCTGAAGTACACCCATATTCAGTGAAATCATTTGTGTGGCTCCTTTTCCCCGGTTTCCTTGTTTTGTTTGCCTCGTGTCATCCTCAATTTGTTTTAGAGTTACTGCTGAATTTATTGGTTTGCTGTTTTGGTCGGAGGGGAATGTCACTTGGCTTTAATGTATGACTAACTTGGAGTTTCCAAGTATTTCTGGTGGTGTCGCTGCTACTTCTTGAGCCTATTGATGAAATTAATGACCAGAATGACTAAATGAGCCGTCACAATACATGGCTCTGGAGACTTTCAGGGGTGGGCAGGCTTTTACGCCGGGCAAGCACTAACACAGTCAGCTGCAAAAGAGACAGAGCAAAAAAAGAAGAGGACTAGAGAGTTTTTTCAAGGTGAGGTGGAAAAAAAACGGGGAGGGAGAGAGACATCAGATGAATACAGTGAAAGGATGGAGAGAAAGGGGGAGTAAAAGCAAGTGGCAGGGAGGAGAGGGAGGGAAAGAGAGATAGTGAGTAAGTAAAAGCAGGTCTGGTCCAGGTGGGGTTCAGACAGTCAGTATGTTATTTTAGGAGGGCAGAGGGAGGGAGGGCGAGAGAAAGGGATGGATGGAGGGAGGGGAAGATGAATGTAGTTAATTAAGATGAGCAGGCGGAGGAGACAGTGTGGAATTACACAAACACTAATTAGAGTCTTCGTTAGGGGGCACGAAACGAGAGCAGCACATCCATCATCGCAACCCTCCATCCCTCTTTTCTCCCTCCTTCTTTGCCTATGTTCTCCACTGCTCTTTCTTTTGCATGGCAACGATATTTCCTCTCACGATTCTCCTCACATGCCCCCCGCCACTGTCTCCGGTCCTCCTCTGCCACTTTTCATCACACACTTTCCTCCCTCCATCTTCTCTTTCCCTTCTCAATTTTCCCCCATCGATCCCGTCAGCAGTTAACTAAATAGGTGTGATTCAACATCTGGAATCGTAATCCAAGCAACCTGTGCTCTCCCTTTCCTCCACTTTGACTTCTATTCTTTATTGTCACATCATTACTTGTTTTTATCACTGCTCCGGGAAGGATTTCATCACCACTCTCCCTCTCCCACTTCCCTGTATATGTGCTGACAAACACACACACATTAACTGTACCATGTCAGCACTATTTTTATTGTTTCGCCAAGCCAGTCAATGCCTCCTCTAGTCTTGCTGCTCCTGCTCCACTCCTCCTACTTACAGTATACACAGCACTGTAAACCACTTACCTCTTCTTATCTTGCGTTCTCTCCTCTTCTCTCTGTTTTTTACACAGAGGCTCTGAGCACTACTCTTGTCCTCTTTATCATGTCACTGTCCTCCTCTGGCTCATCCCTCATTTCCTGCTCTTACTGAAGAGCAGATCAGCCTATCACTGTTGTCGTCTGCATCCCTGGCCTCTCATGAGACTACAGGAATGGTGGGAATAAGGAGGGATAATGGAGCTCAGGGTGGTCCATACCAGTTCTTGTTTCTGGCATTTGTAGACATACACAGCATGAAGCAAAATAATACCATACGAATTGTGTGGTCACAATGCAAGTGAGTGCAATAATGTCCTTAAATTAGTCAAGTATTTACTGATTTTACAAGTTTAGCCCAATATCAACAGATTTACTCACATTATGTACATGTTTACATTGCTTTTCTATCTTACAGCCAGCTGTGGTTTAGTGATTTAGTTACCTTATTTTTATTTTTATGTTGGGGGATACTGTTCCTCTTTTGGGGACTTGAAAGTAGAGAGACGACTGAAAATTAGGCGGAAGAGAGAGATGAGATGGAGGACAAATTTGCAACAATGGTCCCAGGTCCGACTCAAACTGAGAAAGTTGCAGTTCATGATCAGCGCCACAACCAGAGCGCACCATCACAATGTATTTCTTTAAAGAGAAGTGTGTTTCTTCCCCAGGTGTCCATGTTGGGTCAAAAAGATTTATTTTTCAACAAAAAGTTCAATTACCTATTTAAAAAGTCTTACATGTATTTATCCTCCCTTATTTAAAAACCCATAATCTATAAATATATTAATAATTACTATTCACAAGCGGAAAGACTTTGTTAAACTTTGGGAACCATATATGAATATAATTAAAGATGGAAAGGTGGGCTCTAACTGAAAGAAAATTGTAGATGATGATGGAAAATATTTATTTTATTTTATTTATATTTTACTTTAGATTGGTGCAAGGTGATGAGGGTATATGTGTGTGAGTAGGTTTGTCTGGGTAATGTGAATATGTGTAGTCTTAAATTGTATTGTTACTGTATGTTTTACTGTTGAGTTGTTCTAAGGACAATAAACATATTGTGGAAAAAAAATAAATTACTATTCAATATTTTTCATTTTGAAAGTCACGAGATGTCTCCTACAAGTTCATTATAAGTGTATGTGCTGGAGCCTTCATGCTTCCACATCAAACTTGTGTTTCACTCTGACTTCCAAACCAGTTGTGATGTCACACAATCCTGCTGGTACGCACACGTGTTAAACTGAGATTTAAGGTGAGCACAGAGAAACTTTCAGCAGATGAACATGAAAACCCCTTCTGGTGTTAAACTCAGCCCGTTCATTCTTCTGCACAGTGAAGCTCAAACATCCAAGTGTGGTAACAATTAGCTAAACATTTTGCTTCACTATAGGAGATCACCTCTGGATTTAAAAATGTCACACACTGAAAGACTACTGTTTAAAACCTTAACTCTACACAACAGAAAAAGAACATGTCTCTCGTACTGCAAAGGACAGAAAAAAGAGCATCTTGGGCTCTCACTGTGTTGTCCCTGACAGCAAAGACCACAAGTTAAGGGTGGGGCTTTGCAGTAAATGTATGCATCTTGTCAAATACACAGAGACACTCACACACCTTGTTCTGCCATGTTGGACTCAACAAGCGATCTGTAGTTTAATACTACATGAAAGTGAAACAATTACAGTAGAAGGGTGCCTGGGTAGCTCACCTGGTAGGGCGCGCACCCATAAACAGAGTTTTATTTTTATTTTTTTTATATTTACTCCTCGACGCAGCGGCCGTGGGTTCGACTCCAACCTGTGGCCCTTTGCTGCATGTCATTATCCCTCTCTCTCCCCTTTCATGTCTTCAGCTGTCCTATAAATAAAGGCCTAAAATGCCCCCCCCCCCAAAAAAAAATTACAGTAAAAGATACAGATTTCTTGTGAGTGAGCGAAGTGCTACTTTAATCTGTTTAACCAACAGCAGTGGTGAGGTAAAAGGAGTCAACATTTACATTTACTTCTTGCTCCCTGACCTTTGACCCAGGCCTGAACTTTGTGTGAAGGTCTTGCTGCGGGGTCACAGAAAAGACTCCCAACAGTTTGCACCTCCACACTCAGGACAAAGGTCACAATGTGCTACTAACAAGCTGCTGTCTACCTGCCCATCATGTCCAGATGACCCCAAAACACCTGTATAGCATGGGAATGAACCAGCTACACTTACAACAACATAAACAAAACAGAAGCTACCAAAACACTGGTGAAATGTAAGTGATGTGAGGCTGATTCAAAGGTTACACAGAGGAAGAATTTCAGAAACAAGCAATTTGAAGTATTCTTCCTAGACGTTAAAGATTTGCCTTTAATTTTTAGCCACGTTAGCGGCATGGCTCAAGGAATGTCAGTCTGTCAGTCGGTCTGCCACTTTGGTTCAGACTGAAATATCTCATCAACGTTTGTATGGATTGCCATGACATTTAGTACAGATGTTCATAGTCCTCAGGGGAAGAATCCTTAATGACTTTGTTGATGACCCTGACTTTTCCAATAGCGCCGGTATGAGTTTGACAATTGTGGTTCAGAGTGAAATATCTTGAGTGTTGGATGGATTGCAATGACATTTGCTATAAATTCAAGGTCCCTATAGGATACATTCTAATGACTTTGGTGATCCTTTTCCCCTAGTGCCGCCAGCAGGTCAAAGTTTTCACTAATTTGGTGAAATATCTTAACATCTACTAGATGGTTTAGTTATGTTATGGTTCTCAAATAATGTATACTCCTCTAGCATCACCATAGGTTTGCCATTTTAGTTTTTTAATGAACTATTGGATGGAGTGCCAACATTTGGTACAGATATTTATGGTCCCTAGATGAGGATTAGTAATCACTTTGATTGACTCTTCATCTAGTGCTTTTTTCTTTCTTTTTCTTTTGGTTTAAAACTAACTAACTACGACACTCCTATCAGCCACGGCGGTACTTTATTACTGCTAATAAGCTAATATTAGCATGCTTACACACTAAACAGCTGTAATGGTGAACATATTAAACATACCTGCTAAACATCAGCATGTTAGCATTGTCATTGTTAGCATGTCAGAATTCCATTGTGAGCATTTAGCTCAGAGCACCATGAATGAAGGAACAACACACAGCACAGCAACACAATCCCTTTTTTTCCTTTTGAGTCTGACCTTCTCAGCGCCACCTTTCCCTTTTCTTTTTTGGCTTTCCATCATTAGACTCACACACTGTCTGTTAACGTTACCGATAGACTTCCAAACATGACGAGGGAAAAAAGAGGTGTTCAATGGCTTTACGTCATAGTCCGACCAGGGCTAGGCCTATGCCATTTGGGGAGGGGCCGCTCACTGATCCCCCTATATTTCTGAAAATCCTAGACATGGTTGTGACCTGCACTTCGTTAGTGCTTTCTGATTAGCTTGTGTTTGTATTGAAATAAGAGGCTGCTGCGGCCCGCCGTACCGGTTGAGCAGAGGCTGCACAGTTTGACCAGTGGGCAGTGGCCGCACACCAGGCCGCCAGATGGTGTTGCTAAAAACTTGCAATGTATACCTATTATCAGACCGGCCCTCGCGGCCTTGAAACACTACTGGCCCACCAGGAAAAGTCACGACTCTCCTGATTGCCACTCCGCTACTGGTGTAAAGTATATGTGTTTGAGTGACACTTGCATGAGGAATTTCCATCTGTTGGCCCCACTTAGCAAGATCCTGTTCTAAAACTAAAACCACATTCTGATGATCCTAAATCTTTTTTTATCAGCTAACAAAGCTTGCATTATTGTTCAATACTTCCTTGGCAGTTTGCAATACCCTTCACGGGTTAGTTTTATTATTTATGTGCCCCCTCCGATGTCATGGAGGTTGAAATTCCTTCAGTTATCCACAGTCAGTGTGGGTCTCTATTGAAACAGCAGATCACCCAGTACAAACCAGTATTATGAGCGTCTCCTGCATTCCATCAGTAACCATTGTGGCACATACCTCCTGGCCAGCACAACAGCAGCATGCTAATTTACTGTGAAACCAGTGTGTCCCATCACTGCACCTCCTATAATCCCTGCAGGTGAGAAAGAGGGAGAGATGGATTCCTGAGTATCTGATTGAGCAGCACACAAGATGAATAATTGATATGTAGGTTCTCCACCCCAATGAATACACAGCGTACACACAGATGCACAAACACCAACTGTCTTGCAGCCCAATGCAGTCACCAGTCTCTCCGGCTAAACTAATCCTCCAGGAAATATAATACGTGATTCAATTAGTAGTTAGTTACCTCCTGTGGATGACATGGTAGTGTGTGTGTGCGTGTGTGTGTGTGTGTGTGTGTGTGTGTGCGCACTCTACAGAGCTGAACTAAGTCCATACAATAAATATAGGGCCCTCTCACACATCACTTTCAGATCCTTGAGCATGAAGAGGCACACATGTATATGCTGAAGAGAAAAGCCCAGAGATATACACAGTCAAATGTAAAATATAATGCTACCTAGTAAATTAAGATTCTGATGGCAAAAATACTGAATCAAAATATGGGATTTTTGCATTTTAAACACAGAAAAATACAACCTCAAAAACTGATAGAAGAGCAAACAATAGCCTAACCGTAGTCTCAGGCTAATGTTCTCTCTGTTTGCTTTTCCATTATTCATAATGTTATTTTTGTGCGTTCACAGTTGTTTTCCATGCTTACAGCAGATGGATGATGCCACCGTCTTTCAAGTGCGTTTCTAAGGGTCAAGTCTTGCCTCAGACACTGAAGTCTAAACATACAAAAAGAAGGCCAACTCTCTAACTGAAGGGTACAAGTGGTGAACGTTTTGTCTGATTTTAATTCCTCAGAATTTTAAAAAGAGAGATGACTACTCAGGCATTCAGTTAAAAGATGAACATTAATAACATTTTATTAAGCCAGTTTCTCAGAGTAGGTGTTATACCTTGGATTAGTCAAGTAGATAGTATTCCTTGTGACTGAAGTCTAATTTAAGACTAACATTTAGGATTACATTAAGGAAAACATTTTATAAGTTAATAAAGGAGACAAGCTGTCAAATCTGTGACTTCTGAAAGTTTTCAGACGACCAACCTAGTCTTGATCAGCTGGGTTCTTTTTTTATAACAGTGCCTTAAATTAGCTCTCAGCAGGGAGATTCCTAAATTTATTTTTTTATACATTATAAAGTCAAACACTTTCAAAATACAAAACACTGTCCTTAGAGAACGCTTGTTAAAAATTACATCATTATTCTCAGACTTGGCAAATAATAATGCTTTTTTCTATTTAAAAATGCATGTAGTGAAAAACAGCCCATCTCATGGTCCAGTGGGGGAAGAGATGGAGGAGAGAGAACAAGAGTGTTACTCTTTATTGCTCCATCTCTCTTTCACGCTCCCTGAATCTCTCTATTACCCTGGAAATCTCCTGAATCTCTAAACACACACACACACACACACACACACACACACACACACACACACACACACAGGACACTATGTAATTTACAGTATGTGGATAGGATTAATGATTGTGTGTGTATGCTTCTGAGTGTGTCTGAGTTATGATTGATGTATCTCCTCTCAAATTAGGAATTTAAAGACGAATGGGGTAAAAAGAGGGAGCACGGGATGAAGGAGGAAAAAACTGCCACTTAAGAGGGCCTAAACCATTTAACCACTTAACCTTGCAGCCCTCTCAATGTCACACTCAAACGGCCTCCTCTGTCCTGTGTCTCCTCTATACCGCCTCCGTCTCTAATTCAAAGCTGCTTTATTGCCATGATCATGTTATACAAGGTGTACAATGCACTCTAAGTATAATGATTCGGAATACAACTGCTTTGTATTTTTGTGGGCTGTAACTAATTATTTGTATTATGCATAATTCTATCAATTATGTTTTTGATTTATTGTTTAGTCTATACAATTGTGAAAAATGTCTAGCAAAATGTCCCATTTCAATAAAATTTACAGTGATATGAAACAAGAACAATTAACAATTTATCCTTTATTTATTTATATATATAGATTCTTTCTTTAGCATAAAATAATCTTTGGATCTCAACTTTTAAGTTTCAAATGTTTTTGAACATCTACAATTCCATGACAACTGAGTAAACTCCATCTGCTAAGGAAAATCCTGTGATACAACCGAAAGCTCAAGAAAAGCTACTAAATGGACCTTGTTGTGAGACTGTTTTGACAACGGCCGTTTCCAAAAATCTATTAATCGACTAATCATTCCAGTTCTACTATACAACACTAGAATAATATACTAAACAGTATACTATACTGAAAGAAAAGACAATCATTGTGAGCATATACTAGAAGAGTATATGTGATAGGATGAGATGTATTATTTAATTGAATGTAATGGCATGGTATGTTGAGAACAATGGAGGAAAACAGTCAAAGGGAGGAGGCAGTTTTTTTATGATGCTGATTGTTCTTCAGGCTGTGACATGCTTTGAAGTATTTTGCTGATTCTATGACAAAGTTAGTTATTTCAGAACTTAACATTGAATTTTGGTTTGGTTTGGAAGTGTCAAACTCTTGGCGTTTTATTTTTGGTAAAGAAGTTAGCTCTCATGTCTTTATGCAGGCTGAAGTGTAGCTGGAAGTGTTGCTCCATCTCTACCTTTTGTTGTTGGCAAAACTGACACAATAAAGCCATGTCTCAAGTCCATAATATATACTAATTCTAAGCAGGTATGGACACTGAAAAATGCCAGATTGTTGAGTGTGATGTTGCTGTTGATGCAAAGGAGAGTGGTGAGACAGCTTCAGAAAGATCTTATAAAACAAACAACAAAAAAGTATTAAATCTTTGTAAAAACATTTTGGTTTCTTTTTTAAAAGGTAAACTAGCAGTGTGTTTCCAAAGTCATAGTTGGATTGCAAAATGCATTACTTCCTGTTGGTATAAAATGGCAATGTATGTTGATTTCTGATATACTCACAGCAAAAAAAGTATATTGTAAAAATTAATATATAGTACTACATACATACCATATACTATAAGTGTATGGATTTAGGACTTAGCATTTGTTTTCTCTGGGTTGCTAGGGCTAACTGTGTCCACTGTCCAGCGTTTTATTTTTGGAGTTTTTTGGAGTAGATGTCCATGAGTTAATGTACTTTCATTTTCCTTTGGCTAAAATGTTCCTGGTCCAGATGGTGTGAGGGTTATGCTGAGGCTATCCAGCTCCTCACTGATCATCTGTTCATCATCATCACGCTGTAAGGCCTGACATCCATCCATTCACCAACTCTTTTGTCACCATTACTCAGTTGTTGTTTTTTCAGTTTTCGGAAAACATTTATAGTTCCTTGAAAGTCAGTCGCCCACTGACTGACTGATTGATGTTGAATTAACCCTGATTGGCCAGCCTGTCTGTCTGTTATCAAAGTGAATGAGGCAAGGGCAGGCATCAGACTGGCCAGATGAGACGAGACTCATTATTTTCCTCGCTACTTTCTTCTCCTCTCATCCCCTACATCAATTTATAATACCGCTCTCTCATTGCGTCTCTTCTCCCTCTTTCCCAAGCCTTCAGCTCATCAAATCCCCCTCCTAGACTTATCCATTCCCTATTTTTCATTTCCTCTCTCTCTCTCTCTCTCTCTCTCTCTCTCTCTCTCTCTCTCTCTCTCTCTCTCTCTCTCTCTCTCTCTCTCTCTCTCTCTCTCTCTCTCTCTCTCTCTCTCTCTCTCTCTCCCCCTCCCTCCGCTGGATATTTAGTTTGATTTATTGCCTCTTGTTGGAAAGGTTGGCGTTTTAATAACTCAGCTCCTACTCACCCGGACGAAGAGAGAGAGAAAGTGCGAGAAGAAGAACTTTAGTAAGCACAAAATAAACGTGCGGACAGACAGCAAGGTTTTTCTAGTGCTTTTCTTTTATCTCCACGGCACTCTCCTACTCTTTCATGTCTTCCGGTTCCTCTCACCGTTCACTTCGGCTGAGGATATAAAAGCTAAACGTGCAGCCGGAATGGATGTCAATTTGAGCTCCTCTGTGATCTGTAGAGAGAACAAAATACATGCACGTACACACCCAACAGCTGTAATGGACTGGGAATGTGAAAACTAACCAGCACATAAAAGACGGACCATCTGTTTAATGGTAAAGGGAAGCATCGGAACAAAAAAAAAAAAAGAAACTTTAACCAGAAGAACAATGATGAAAGAGGGACAACACTCCCTGTTCCTCTTGATAATAAGAAAAAGTACAGATAGAGGTGTGAAATCAACAGAGAGAGACAAGGCTGGAGAAGTATGTTCATCAGCCAATGGGCCAGAGAGAATGAGAAAGATAGTGAGAGACAGACTGGGAGATTTCTAGCACCAAACAGAGCCTTTATTTAGATGGCGATTATTCACACTGGTCATTAGAGAACCATATCACTTTCACTCATTTACTGAAAGACAGCGAGGGAGAGGGGGCGAGGGGAGAATGAGAGGGTAATCATTAGAAGATATCACTTTCACCCATCTTCTGAGGAGGGGAAGAACGCCACAGCAGACAGATACACATCCTCGAGCAATAAGACAATAACTAGCAATTAATAATTCAAATCACAAACCAGCAGGGGAAAACAAACATGTGGGAGTCACAAAACCTGTGAACAGAAACTTTACGCTCTTGTTCATTTAGTTTTCTGTGTCTGCATTGGAGGTAAATCTATCTGATCAAGGTAATATATGTAGTCTTCTTAGCTATAGGCTGAGTATATTGTTTGTTCGTTTACAGCATGTCTCCTACAGCAATTAAGTTAAGTGTATACAGAGTTAATTACAGTGCATGAAGTGGGATTATTGTAAACCATGCGCGCAGTACCCATTTAATTAAATTTTTGCAAGTATTCATTGTAAACCTGTCAAACATTGTGATGTAAGAACAGCAGAAAGGAGGCATTTTTATTTTTATGACACCCAGATCCACAAACACACACACACACACACACACACACACACGTCTCTCTCTCTCTCTCAAACACACACACACACACACACACGCACACACGCACACGCATACACACACACACACACACACACACACACACACACACACACAGCTAGTGTCTGATTCCGCAGTAATAACTCAGAGGAAAAATCGTTGATGAGGAAAAAAGTCATTGACAGAGGGGGGGGGGGAAGAAAATCTGCGTTTTTATCTTCAGCTCATAATTCTAAGTGGTCCGGCCTGTTTGAACGTTTCCTCAGGGAACAATTAACTTGCTTTTAGTACCTACCACATAAGTATGTCTGCCAAATCCCCATCAGATCGCTCGCTGCCCACAAAAACACACACTGACAGTCAAGAGATTACAAACTGGATACAAACTGGAAAACATAGATATGAGATATGTACTATTATGACTTTACATCAAAGCTGTCACCATTTTGGCTTTTCTATATTGGTATCTAAAGCAAGCATTTATAAAAAC
This sequence comes from Sander vitreus, assembly GCF_031162955.1. Lineage (NCBI taxonomy): Eukaryota > Metazoa > Chordata > Actinopteri > Perciformes > Percidae > Sander > Sander vitreus. Next base: position 14,391,602 of record NC_135860.1, read on the forward strand.
AGACAAAATGACAATTGCGGGCTTGTATGTGTTGGCCTCTCCTGTCAAAGCACACAGCTGCTATTCAATTATTCTCTTATCTCATTTAGAGCCACATGACTGAGGAGCTGAGGGATTTGTGTCCTCCTCAAAGGCACTTTGATGGGGTTCAAACCTCGATGTGTTGTAATGGGACAGTCACTTCAACCGGTAGACTGCCATGCTGCCTCCTGCTTGGCTGTATTTAAATGGGAATCTCTTTTTTGGCACCAGGAAGAATTGTTTCTTACTAGACACCAGAGCGTAATTAGAAAAGTTGCAAGTCACAAAAGTGGAGTGTCTTGGCAGTAAATAGATCAAGACATAACCTACACTACATTTTTGGCAGAATATCAAACTGCATGCGCAAACAGCCATAGCCTCGATCATCTCAAAGTTAATTTTACCACAGAGGGTTCACTCAGTCCATCTGGAATGGACAGGAGGAGTGGAGGGAGACACAGTATAGTAGGGGACAGAAAGGGAGAGGAGAGGATAAATTGTGAAGGTGTTCGGGGGGAGAGGATGGCTGCTGGCATGCAGGGAGGATGGAGAGAAAGTGGACAGAGAGCAGAGAGAGACCGCAGAGAGGGGATGATATATGTATAGAAGGAACAGAAGGACAGATGAATATGCAGAGCGGGCCGCGTGTCCTCTTCTTGCTTCCATCTGACTCTACTAATCATCCACAAATGCTGCGAGGGGGGGCAGGTGAGACAGAAAGTAGGTGACAGGAAAGAAAGAGGAACATTATCGAAACAGAATGAGGATTAGAGTGGGATACACACAAGACAAGGACTGGGGAAGTTTGTGATAGTGCCGAGATGACAACTTTTTTTGATACCTCACATTGAGGAATATAAAAATGTTCTTCTACAAAACCTTTTTTCCATTTACCAAAAGCCAAAATCTTAAATGTCTAAACCCAAGAAGCCACAAAAGCACCCTGTAATACCTTACTGTGCATACATATCATACACATTATATGAGCATTAAAGAGTCATTGTGCAAAAACACACACTGTGCAAAAAACACCTGTGCTTTTCCTACTATATAATTCTGTACATACTTTGTCCATCAGTAGAAATACATAAACCACCTCTGTATATGAGGTCAATCTAACTTATTACATGCCGTATTAAAACATTCTTTGCACTGCATTACCAACAAGACTGCAACCCTGTGTGATATACTATATACTACAACGGTATATCATCACTGTCCCATGTATCTCCAAAATGTCAACTTTTCATGTTTTCAGAAAGAAATAGGCTTTGGGAAATAATCCAATGTATATTATACAGTTTTCAGTTACACATTAACCTGTAGACAGATACTGTATATTTAGTGATAACGTTGGTTCTTGCCAGTGGACACTGGAAATAATAGTTTAACAAAACAAAAACAAATAGCTCAAGATCCACCTGCCAACTTTTTCTGGACATTCCAACTTCATCATCAGAGGATAGAGTTTGCAGATGGGTCAGTTTTCATTATGTGACCTACTTTCTGGGACATAATACAAAACGTTTTTGTTGTTTGATGTCTTTGTGTAGTTGGGTCTATTTGTATCTTACTCTTGTATCTGTACAGTGTATTGCAGTGCACTACAGTGCAGCCTTCAGCGAGCCCATGACAACCAGTCAAATTATTTCATGTGTGAACATACTTTATACTTTTATGTAACTTTTGAAGGAATAAATAACACATCCTTTCTCGTAGAAATTAAAAGTTGAGTTTATAAGAAATGAAATGCACACTTTACAACTTTACATCGATATCACTGTAGTCTCGTTTTGCCAGACCCTCTTCCAAAGCGTGCTGGAGAAGAGTCTGGCTACTCCACATGGCATTCGGGATGGGAGGAAAACGTGCTCTGGTTTATTGGCATTTCTTTAAACCAATCACAATAGTCTTGGGCGGTGCTAAGCACCTGAGAAAAGCAGTGGTGCTGCTGGAAAAATATGCTCGGAAGGAACTTGTTTCAGTGGAACATGTATACGTTTAAAAGTTGTTTTAGTTATGCAACAGAAAACTCACAGATAGCTAGCTGTCTGGATTTACCTTGCAGATATCTGAGAAAAGGTTAACCAAAAATCAACCGGAGTTTAAAATGCCAACACAAAGGAAGCCCTAGGCAACGGATATCCGGCCTAAATGAGTGAAATTGGGCGGATTTTCCGGCAGCAACGGAACAATCCCGGAAGTGGAACGTCAAGGATATAGACTAATATCACTGTGACCTGACATCACTGAGTCATTTTGTGCTACTGTTCCACTACTTTTCAGCATGGCCACAATGGCTCCTCTTTAGCAAAAGTTACATAGTGTCACAAGAAAAAGCTAAGGAGAGAAATTGTGCAAACAGGCAAAGCCAGCATTGCGTACGTGCCAGTTTCCTATACTCAATGCCTCCATCAGTACCAAAAGAGTATTGAAGTTTGATTCCCACCTCCATCAAAGATAGAGAAAGGGGGGGGGTTGTGAGAGGGAACATATGGAGAACAGGCTCAGCAGCTTTGAGAGATGTTGAACAGAAAAATAGAAAAAGCCAATAGAGAAAGACAGAAAAGCAGACTGGACACTGTGTTTGTGATGATGAAGAGAAAGAAGAGACAGGATTGCTCACATCTCAAGAGTGTTGCATGCAGTGAGGGCCACTTACACAGTCAATAGTAATGGATAGCACATGCTGTAGAAGAGATCTTGCCTTCTTTATCTGCTTACATGTAATACATGGCGACTACAATAGCCCCGACAACTGCATTGAAAATCGATCCAACGTACTCAATGCTTATCTTTTCTTTAGAAATTGCAACTCTTAGTCACCGAAGAAGTTGAAGTGGCTCCTCAGACATCAAAAGAGAGAAATGAAATTAGGGGACAAGACAGATGACCATCAATACACAGGAGTGAGAGAAAATAGTAAACACAGAGAAAGACAGGTGGAGCTGAGGAAAAAAAGAGGACGAAAAGGCGAAGGGGCTAAGGGGGAAATGAGAAACTGTGACGAAAAGCATTCAATAAACACGTCTCTATAGTAACCAAGATGTAATTTGCTTGGTGAGAAAAAGAGAAAGATGGAGATTGAGGGGGAGTGATGGAGAGAGGGGAATAGAAAAGCATTTACCATCGCTGCTTGAGTCCGGAGCTGCAATTACGGAACTGAGACGCAGCGAGAGAAGGGGAGGAAAATAGTGGCGGTACACACAAGAAAAAAGCCGCACACAATGTACTTTTACAAAAAGGGAAAGGTGAAGATGAAAAATACACACAAGTAATGTGATGACATAAAATTGGCATGGTTAAGTGTAGTAGGCGTGCAGAGGAAAGGCAGGGAAAATTAGCAGCTCCAGAAAGTACAAAATGGCAAAGATAAAGGAAAAGAGAAAGTTATGAAAAGGCTTCTTTTGTAAGTGAGTGTTTTGGGGCAGTGAGATCAAAATAACTTAATAATCTTGGCTGACCATTAAGCCAAATAAAAGAAATTAACAACTCTCTGATTAAGTGCAGATAATTATTAATGTTACAGGCACCACAGAATGAAATTCAGGAAAAGAAGAAGAAAGTAGAGTATAAGTGAGGAGAGGGGAGAGTGACAGGCGGAGACAAGATATCTTATGGGAAGCGCTAGTTCTCGAATGATGTGTGATAGACAGGCCTAGATGTGCATAAAACATGTAGGCATATGGCCGATCAAAATAGTAAGAGAGCAAAAATAGCGGGATTACAGAGGAGACGGAGAATGGGGCCAGTCCCACTCCGTGTGTGTGAAAGAAAGAGAGACAGTGATATAGGGAGAGGAGTGTGTTCATGCTGTGTGAGTGTTTAAGAAAAAGCAAGTGTGTGTGTGTGTGTGTGTGTGTGTGTGTGTGTGTGTGTGTGTGTGTGTGTGTGTGTGTGTGTGTGTGTGTGTAGGGTAGTTGATTACAGCTCTGGCGAGTGGCTTGGTGTCAGCCTGTATATGTGGAGATAACAGGATTAAGAGGCCACTGACACTACTGTACAAAAAAGAGAGAGAGAGAGAGAGAGAGAGAGAGAGAAGAGGGAAAGATGATGAGGAGAGTGAGAGAGGAGGAACAGCAGGAAAAGGAAAAAATGCAAAGGGACCTAATGGAATATTCCCCTTGAATTCTGAAAATTCCTTTGGCATATGACATAAAATAACAAGTGATAATTCAATTAAAGAATGTCAAATGGGTGACAAACCTGAATAAATGAGCCACTGAATGCACATTATTCCATACAGGGCACTTGAAGGGGTCACTGAATGGTTTAATGAATATAAAAATGATATGAATCGTGTGATATGGCCTTTGCACCAGATCTCAACCCAACTGAACACCTATGGGAGATTTTTGGACCGACACATTAGACAGCACACCACCATCATCAAAACACCAATTGAGGGAATCTTATTGGAGAAAGGTGTTCATTCCTCAATCATTGAAGTCGTTCTGGAGGCTTGTGGGAGCCCAACACCTTACTAAGATGCTTATTTTCTTTTTGGTCTTTTCTTTTGTTTGTCACCTTCTGTATCTGTGCATGCACATGGACAAAAAAAACAGCTGACCACTTCTTAAACCTCTTCACCCAGATTCCATAACACAAACAGTCCTGAAAATATGCACACAAACTAATACAAATGACACTTAAAACTAGTTCACACCTGCAGCAATGACAGGGATTTCTAAATTTCAACATGCTACAGAAAACTGGAGAAAATCAATACAGGCTTGGACTTCAAGTTGACATATTCGTGAATCATCTTTAGCTTGATCCGAGTTGGTTCAAAAGGCCGTGGAAAACTATTTCCTCTTGAGGTGTGAGGTCTTACGTAAACACACAATTTCCTGCCAAAGAACAGTTTTCACAAGAAATGTTCTGTAATGTCACATTCTTGTGTGCACCAATTAAAGTTTATGAATATTTTAATAAAAACGTGATGACAGTTGTGGGGCTGTTTGCTTCTGTTGCCAGGCAACTGCCAATCAAATCTGATCGAACACCCACAGTCCTGACTTAGTGTTTCAGATGTTTTTAGACAAACTAAACATGTTTTTTTTCCAAACATAAACTTGTATAAATTGTTGCATATTTAGTCATAGATAACCAATGCAATAGAGAAATACGAATTAGGGTCATAGGAATCTTGCATAAATAGCAGAGTAAAGGACAAACTCTATGGGATAACAGAAAATGTTTGCTGAGATAAACTGTGTTGGGAGATGTGGTGGAAAAAACATATTGACCTGTAATGAGAAGATCAATGAGAGGGAAGATTAGGACGGATGATAGATTGAGATTGAAGAAAAAAGAGGGTAAAGATTTTGGAAAGAGTGCTGATAATGATGAATAGCAGACACACAGGAATTGAAACATTAAAGAAGAGGAGGAGACAGAGAAGGAGGTTTGAGGGTGAAGAGAAGCTGTAAAGTTAGTGCTAAGATTTCTTTTTCTCCCTGTTTAGTTAAAGCGTCCATTAGTACGTGCAAAATCCCTCGGCTTTGCAATCAACACAGCTCTCAATTTAGTGCAAAATAACTGTAGATTTCAATTGGTGCTCCCATGAGGTAAATGAGACCACTTTTCTCTCCAATCTAATCTGAGTCAAGGGGGGAAACTGGTCAATTTATAGTCTGAGACAAAAGAATTAGCTGCAGGGCCACTGAATACATAAACTGTTCTGTTCTGAAGACAACTCCAAATTGAAAGTTAGAAAGTTTTTCAGAGCAAAAGGAGGAGAATGAAATGAATTTTCACAAAGCAGTATTAACCTCTGGCACTGTTGCAAAATGTGTTAGGCTCTGTCTGGTCCTATAGATCAATCAAAACGAGAGCGAGAGAGATTCCTGCAGAGTGAGTTACTACTCCCTAGCCCACTCCACCATTGCTGAGGGAGCGCTGGCTCACTAGGGACAAATTAGCCACACAGGAGCACTGAGGCATCATGGGAAATTAATGATCAGGACCTCCAGGAAGTGAGCTAATGAGTCCTAGTGCCACATGCACATGTAGCCTACACTTACCACACACACACACACACACACACACACACATACACACACAGGATAAAAGATAGAGAAAGCCAGAGAAGGGAGGGGGTCCTTCAGGAAGGAAATAGCCAAGCAGTTGCAGTTGCAGCTAGTAACAAAAAGCTATCATTGTAACTTTGTCTGGATGAGTGATGGAACAATAGTAATCTCACACACACACACACACACACACACACACACACACACACACACACACACACACACACAAACTTAAGAGAATCAGATAATTAGAGAGGACCACCAGTGGCTTTCGCCCATGGAGGCGTAGTGATTACTGTCACAACACCCTCCCCTGGGGCGGCTGACAACAACCAGTTGTACTTATCAGCACGCACGCACCCACGCACGCACGCACGACAACTGTAGCTGAACAGAGGAGCTGCTCATGATCTGACAGTTATCTCTAAGTTGTGTCTTGTCATACTGCATGACATAGGTTTAACTATTCAGCTCCAGGTGAGTCATGACTCATGTCAGGGGGGAGAAAAGAAGACAGAGGGTCCCAAAACTGGAACTGTGACAGACTGTTTCCCCACACCAGTCGGCGCACCTCTCAAGGATTTGACCTTGCACTACATAGTATCATAGGCTACATCACCACACCCTAGTCCACTGATTGGCCCAAAGTTTCCCCGGCACCGCCCTCAGCTCAGCGGATCCGCCCTTCCAGCGCTCCGCTCAGCCTGTTGCTGCCAAACCAGCTGGCATTTTCAATTGATATCCTGGTAACGACCTTTAATCTCAGGTTTAGTAGGCCTATCTTTCTATCTATTACTTTTCAGGAAAGACATCAAGAGTTCAAAACCACCATGCGGGCTACGGAGAAACTCCCAAGAACGTTTCCCTGTGGAAGTGCACACCTCCCACTTTGCAGCCTGTGATTTAACCTGTTTTTTTTTTTTTGTTGGGGGGGTTGAGCGACTTTAATCAGTTTACCTTAATGCATCAGGCGAAACTGCAGCAGCACATGACGTAGACGTTTGTTCATGAGTTGTTGAAGCTTGCTTGGGGAAGTTTTTCACCGAGCTCCCCTCTCGGCCGGGTCTCCTCACCTGATTTGCACGCCACTCCCCGCCGGTGCAGAGCCTCTCCGCGGCCCCCGCGGCCGCCAGGATGGGGACACCGGGAGCTCTGCCTGCTTGGAAAGCCACGATTTTCTTCTTTAACTTGATCTCAGCTGCTGTGGCCAAAAGACACGTCGTGTATTGGAATTCTACAAACACAAGGTGAGAAAACACTGTGCGCTGAAAGATGCTCCTCTCCAGTAGCCTAGCTACTAAATGAGAATAATATTGTTCTCTGCGATCCATCTCACTGCGGCCCAAATGAAGGTTTAATATGAAGAGCAAAATTTGGTTAATTTTGACCTACTTTGCATAGAGCTGGTCTAAACTTGCACAGCCATGCTATTGCACAACGACCACAATAATTCCTATTAAATCAGTCAGAGTTGTGTTGGTTTAAAGAATCTCTGCTATGCGGCACATCACATCCTTGTGTAGGCTATTGAAGAGGAGCCGGTTTGATTACCTAAAATCTGCACTAACCCAAAAGCTAAAAGCTATTTTAGTTAAATGAAGAACCCTAAACGGTGGGGAGCCAGAGTGGCCTGATCTCACCTTCTTCCTGCAGCTATCTTTATCATAATTACTACACTCTAACTCTGGCGTTCACCTGTACACTGCCTTTTGGAGTTAGTTATTATTCTACTTATAGAATGCCATAGGTAAGGGTTTCTTCCCAAGTGTTTGTTCTAAATAGTGTCCTAGATAGTATTCGGAGGACACAGGTGTATATTAAAGTCTAAAGTGCTGCTGTGCATATGCGAATATGTAGTTGGATAATGGGAAGGTTTGTGTGAGTAAAGAGTTGATTGGGTCCATTAGTAAGGCAGAGTGAGGCTCACTTGCTGATCCAGGTGTTCCAGTCTGGATAATTGAAGGGTTGAGGTGGGAGACCTGCAGGGCCACTAGGGTTACTGCCCAAAATAACATGCTTTCTCACCCGCCTATTTAGAGACTCTCGCTCTCCGTAAGGCCTGATTCCCCAAACACTCTTTCAGATGAATGACCTTTTTAGCTAATAGCCGTTGGCCACAGAGACCACTTTTTCAGTGACTGTTTTGTAGTGTATTTTACATTTGTGGATGCACAAATGTACAGAGATATGACTCCTGAGACAGATAATTTCCCCAAGGGCTCCTTTGTCAGATCATCCTGTACTGAGTCAGCCAAGGTTGTGTCCAGTGTGTCCAGGCGGGTAAAACCCAGTCCTGTAATTGGGATCCAGCAGAAATGTGGTGGGGAGGAAGACTGTGAGGATTAGGAAGCACCTTCTTGTTCCACAGGGATTTAGGCATGAATGGTCGCAGTCTGTGGCAGGGCCACACAGTTGGCTGCAACACCACACAATCACAATGCCATCAGCATCACGGCGGAGGGTAACCCACTGTGGCAGAGAATCACTCTCATCAGCAACACCACCCAATCACAAAGCTATCAGCGGAGCCGTGATACGTGCACCCGGTCCAGAATCCCCTGGGTGTACTGCTAGGACTCTCTTTCTCTCTCCTCCTCTCCTCTCCTCACTCTTCATTACCTCCCTTGTTACATCCCACTCTCCTTTTCATTTTTTCATCTGCACTCCCCCTCCTCCTCGTTCACCCCCTTTATCTCTCATGACTCACTCCTGCCCAGTGATGGATATTGCCGGTGTGATTAGTTGAGCTTCAGTCATTTTCCCATACCATATTTTCTATTAGCTACCAGCCAGCCAGGTTGTCCAGAGGTCTTTAAATGCAGCCTGGCGACGGAAAAGGAGCATAGGGACTGAAGAGAGATGCTTTTGTTGGCATGACGCTGCACTGTAGGGTCCAGGACTGCACTCATGCTACACAGGGACTCTAGATCACAAAATAACCACATTTGGATTTGTTGTTTATTTGTCCACAATGTTGTCATAGTTCAGCTATTATTATATTCTTAAGTGTTGAGCTCCTGCCTCATTTCTTAAAGCTGCTTCAATCAGTATTGTTATATTAAAAATAGACCAGATGACTATATGTAATGTAAAAGGAGTCTTTCATAATGATGACCACACGGAGAGTTCCCTTTTAGCTCCACGGAGCATTTTAGCATCTTTCAGCTCATTGTTGCTTATAGCGAAATAGCTCTGATAAAGCCACTTTAAGCTACTTGGTCATCACCAAACGGCAGTTAGGACCTACTAGAGCATTTAGCTGCTAAAGAGCCAGGTATTTCTCTCAGAAGTTGGTGAAGAACAAAACAGAGCAAATATTGGTGAGTGAAGTTTGGACTTATACTGTACATTCCCCAGCTTGCCAAAAACTTGAAATGCTAATGTTGGTCTGTGTCTGCTATGTCTGTAAATAGGCATGTGTTTGCTAACACCACAACTTTACAAGCTAATATGTCGATGTTGTGTTTCCAAAATCAATTAATGAAGATTTAAATACATCTTAAATTTATTGGAACATATTAGCAGAATTTGTTGTTTGTGCCCTGCTGGAGCTTCTGCCCCCACTACCTGACCCCTGATAAGCGGTTGAAGATGGATGGGATGGATGGATGTATTGTTGATGTAGGAAATTCACTGGAAAAACAACTCAAGAGGAGCTAGCTGCCGTTAGCCTACATACATTACATTAATGCTTGGCTCATATATAACATAACTGTAGCTGGCGAGCAAACAGGCCGCTCTATAATACAGATGACAGAAAACATTCTCTGGCCATCACCTTTACTTCGACATCTAGATTTATGGTTTTAATGAAGCTGGGGCAGTGAAGTGGAGACTGAAGGGCCTTGTTGCTTTGCTCTTCGCTGGCTAATGTGAGTGTAACAAAGGCTCTGCAAAGCACTTTAACTGGCACACATTTAGCACCCTCCAGATTGAAAAATGGAGCTCTGAAATGGAAGTGATAGACTGACTGCAAGGTCAGCGTCAAACATCAAGGAATCAAGATACCCTGGCCTCTTTTATTGTGGGGCTCAAGTGGTTCGATTGCCCTTTTATAATTTTGTGAACAGCGTTTACGAGCGTTCTTGGTTTTATCATGGTGTTTCTCTCAGAGCGATAGTTCTTTATTAGAGGAGAAATTATCTTGTACGTCCTAGAGCAGTTAAAAGGTTGGTAAAATATAACCACGGTGCTCTAAGCTTGAGTCTGCTGACAGTATACCTCAGTTGTCCCCTGTGTAGCAAGCTCAGACTAGTTTATTGGAGTATTCAGCCCCCTCCTCTGTGCCATGGTGTGCTTTAAAACCTGTTGACCAGCCTATTTGCTGATACAAAAGTGTCTGCCTTTTGTGCTACATTCATCTTCATAAATTCACTCAGGATCTGTCAGGAAGTTTACTCAGAGCACCAAAACTTTAAGGATTGAATTCCCTTTTTGTTGTTGCAAAATATGGTTTGAAGGAGGCTTTTGCCATCTATAACTGAGCTGTTCATACATCTATAACAAGAATAAATGTCACCCAAACCAGAGCCATACATGAGCTACTCCATTTCCCTGTCCTTACTTACCCTTGGTCTTGGCTCACGCCTCTACTATTGCTTGCCCTCTTATCCGACATGGCAGGTCGGAGGCAAACTTGTTGCAACAGTTTCTCTGGATCACAGCTCAAACTCTTGTTTCCAGACTCCTCTTGTCTTTACTTTCCATCAGAGCATTGGATTAGCTGGGTTTAAATTGGAGGTAAAGTATTTTACCATTTACATAGAGAGATACAGCAATACAGGAATATTATAGCCATTTTTTCTTACCTGTATCCTTATCTCTTGCTCACACTGGAAGTCACTCTGCAAGTTTAGACACAGACCTTAAAGCATTTACAACAACACCAGACCCCTCTGAACTCTCTCGCTCTCGCGCTCTCTCTCTTTCTTCCTGTCTGTGTCTCTCTCCCCTCTTCTGACAAAAGCTCAGGGCGAGCTCTAAGCCAGTGAAGCATGTTTAAACGGTGCGTGAGGAGATGAATATTTGTATTGGTTTTCTGTATCTTTATTGAAAGCAGCCCTCATAAGTCTTCTGTGTAATTTCTGCTCTGTTTATGCATCATTTCCCTTTTGTGTGCACTCATGAATGATCTAGTTTAAATACCAAAGTAAATCACATTCTGCATACCATACCTGCACACACACGCACACACACACACACACACACACACACACTGTGAGCGAGCAGACATGACAGTGCTTGTAATTGTGTCTTGTCAGAGGAGATGATTGCACTTCTAGATTTTTTTTTATTTCTTTTTTTTATTGTGTGTGTGTGTGAGTGGTGTGCGTGCAAATGACTGTATTTCTTGTACTGCCTGCTATCTCTCCTCACTGTGTCTGTCTCTGTACTAATCTCTGTCTTCCCCTGGTAAATGATTAACATGGAGAACCTGGCTGAACTATAATCAACAAACCCACAGTGAGGTAATTACCACTTTATTCCCTGTCCTGCTAACAAAGCAATCTCTCTCTCTCTCTCTCTCTCTCTCTCTCTCTCTCTCTCTCTCTCTCTCTCTCTCTCCTCATCTGTCATCTAACTGTATCAATACCTCCTTTTCTGTCTTTCTGTGTCAATGCCTATTGTCTCACTTGCTGCTGTGCTCTGTGTAGATCCAGAGTTGTGTTTGTTAGTCTGATTGTGTACCTTATCTGTCTCTGTAAATGTGCTTTGTTTGTCTGTTTGTGGTATTGAGTGTATTATCTGGAGGTAAACTGTGGATGAGTTAACTTTGTGTACATTTAAGCTTCTTAATCTCTGTCAGGAAAACAATGTGTGTGTGTGTGTGTGTGTGTGTGTGTGTGTGTGTGTGTGTGTGTGTGTGTGTGTGTGTGTGTGTGTGTGCGCGCGCCAGGATGCCCAGCCTTATTAAAGCACACATATGTTTTGATTAATTTGTGATCTCGCACATGATTTGTGTTTTTTATTAGTTTCCGAGATTTCTCTTCTGCTCACAGCAAGTAGTGAAAGTGGCTTTGACTGGAAAAACTCTCAATTCCGGCCAGTGGTGAGCAGCTGTGGGAACATTTACCAACCGCTGTGCCGGCCTCCCGTCTAAATAGGTCATTGTTTTGTTTCCACTTGTTAGTTGATTTTAGGTGTGACTAAAGTGTTGGAGGGAAAAGGCATGTTATTGCCTTTGGATGCTTAGTTTTTTAAAGGTGGGGCGTGCAGATAAGAGTATTGTGCAGCCACGTTTATTTTTTGCTCTAAAGTGTCACGTGCGATCACTTTGTGTCAAGTGAATCTTTACAGGTGACTACTAACTGTGTGTATATCTGTGTGAAATCAGTAATCCTCCATTTTTATATATATATTACAGATTTTGTTATGTTATCCCCAAGAGTGAAACCAACGTAAAAGTTGCACGACAAAAATAATCTTTGCAACTGAATTGAAAACACACACACACACACACACACACACACACACACACACACACACACACGCGCGCACACAGAGAAAGATTCAAGCACACTGTGTTGAAAATGAGGTTTAGGCAGAGGCCTAGCGGTGAGGATGTCTGTATTTAAATGGATCAGATAGTCACAGTGTGGCTTGGAGCCGTTGGAGCAGACATGGTGTACAAGCATGAAAGGACGGCGGCTCTCTCCTCCTGGTCAGGATATTTAGTCAATCGATACCAATTTAACACTCAGATATTATCGCCGGCTCCTCGCATTATCACCAGACTGCATATGGACCCATCTCTTTCCCAATTTCTCTCCCTATGCTGCCCTGTTTCTCTGTGTACACACATACATCAATATTAGGTTGCATTAAGCTGTAATAAGTTGCATTGTAGAAAGGTTTCCATTGGCGTGGAACAGCTGTGGAATAAAATGAGGTTCAGCGATGTCTGCCGCTCGGTTGGCACAGCAAAGCCTGGCTTTGGCACAAAATGGCTGCTGTGCTGTATGTGTGTGAAGAGGGAGGTTATGGTGGTTAAGCGCTGTTGGTGAGCACCAAGCAGGAGCGCATTCATTCATTCAATCATTCATTCATTCATGGCACACAATGACCTCGCATTGTTGTAGATGTCAGGCCAACTGTGTATTTCTGTGACATACAAAACAGCAATTAAATTGTGGCGTGAGAATATGTAAACTCAAAATGTGGGAAACACTGTTGACTTAAGCTTGACCAAAATCACACAATCTTCTGGTTGTTTAGCCAGTACTTGCATTTTTGAAAAAAAACAAACACACACACACACATGCGCAAGACAGGCAGACACACACACTCTCAAGTACATATAACCTCACACAATGCTCTTCCACTCAACTCAGAAATCCTGCCAAGAGGCAACCTGGGAATTCCCTGAGACAGAAATTGAATTAGTATTGACCCAGGCAGAGCAAAAGGCTGTAGCAGGAATGTGGATTGTTGTACCATACAGGGTCCTCGCTGCCAGGAGGACACTGAGACATGCCATCATACCTCAAGTCTTCAAAGGTGCTCAACCAATAGTTGCTGCAGTTTTCCTTTATCTCCAAGAACAGAGAGACATGCCAATGTCTATTTTACTCAACAAACCTGATGAATCCTGTGAAGAAACACAGTTAATTTTTTTGTTTATATGAACTTATGAAGAATATTGATACAGGTCTTCCAGTATTAATTACTTCAGTTTTGGTCACTACATGAGTCCTGTCGTTGGCAGCCAGGAAGGAAAGAACATCAATTTTCTACTTTTAAAGAAAAAAACCCTCAAAAATGTTGTCATAAATCTTTAATATCTGATTAGTGTTTTACAAGCCACAAATTTGGACACAGTGCTAAAGTAGGTGTCCATGTGAATGACATACTTGTACAATTTTAGACGTGTTTAATATGCATTTCTGATGCAGTATGTCAGTGGGTAACAACTCAAGGAGCGTGTTTTTGTTTCAATGTAAAAACTATAGAGAAGTAAGGTAAGATTTGGTGCTGGAAAAAGTATTGTTCTTATTGAGTTATTGTAAATGTGCATGACGTACCTCTATAATAACAATAATGGGAGTTGGCATTCTGCAATGGAAAAGCATTATGAAGAATAAAAAGCATTTTGCTTTTAAATGTAATCAATCATGCAGATTTTATTTATTGATTTTGTATGTATTAATTATCTCTTCTATAAATCCTCCTTTCTTGTGAGCTAGCATGTAGGTTGCAATGTCATTTGCTCGCTACAGCACAGTGTGTCTTGACTTGAGATGGTGTGCATCCAGAAGCCGTAGAGTAGAGATAGAAGAGACCGTCTTCACACCAGAACAAGCTTTATGGACTAATAAACCTGCTAGAAAGCACAGCTCCATTCCACTTTATCTAGACACAACAAAGAGACACTAACATAAAAATACTTACTAAAAGAGCTTCAAATAACACTTTCTGTCAGCTATATTCCCAGTTTCTAAAACAAAAAACACCTTTCATCCTGTGCTTTGTGATTTCCAGAGGAGATGACAAATGTGATGATATTTTGAATCTACTGTATGATTTTTCCATCATGGACTTTTCCATGGTGGAACAAAGACTAATATTATTTTGCCATTGCCTCCCAGAAGTATGGCAGCACAGCCTACTTTCCAGCCCCCAGTGATGTGAAACACACACACGCGCATTCCTCTTCTTTGTTTCTTTTTGGGCTGGCATACACATACCACAAACACACACAAACACACCACATATGAATATACAACTCCCTCTCAGCTTCCTTTTTCTCCTCAGCCCCCAGAGATTGTAAAAACATTAGTCCTGCAGTGGTGGGAGCGAGGGATGGAGAATGCATTAAGGAAAAGATGGTAAGGAAAGAGTCAACAGATTTCCACTCCCTAAACCGTTTGGGAAGGCCCCTAGGGATGGAGGGATGAGGTGAGAGGGAGAGAGGGAGAGATGGAAGAAAGGATGTCAGCAGGAATTACTATCACTGTCACAAGCAGGCGTGAGAAGCCCCCTTCGCCTCTCTTCCCCTCCCTCCGTACCAACACACACACAGGGGCTCACACACGCGCACACTTTGTGAGGCAGGCTTGTATACAGGTGTGGTACAAAGACACACACACTCTACCAATAGTACCATCGCCCTGCCTGCATACACACTCACACACGGCTGCTCGGACTCTGGGGAGAACCAGAGTAGGAATCTCACCCATTTAGAACTGACATTGCTGTCTTGTGTGTGTGTGTGTGTGTGTGTGTGTGTGTGTGTGTGTGTTGATTAAGCATATTGTGTTTGTAATGCATATTATAAAAATTACAGTAGAGTCTCTTTACCCTAGTAAAAAAAAAAAGTACAAAATATGAATGGTATGTGGTATCGTATGCCTTTTCAAACATGCCTGTACTCAGATTTTTCTTAGGCTTACAGTAAGATGATAAGATATGGTTTTTGCGTGCGAGTGTGTGCCAGCATATTTGGATATTATTTTTGTAGCAATAACCAGTACCACATGATCTCCGGGTGTGCAGTAATGTGCAGCTTGATTCTGTCTCCTGGTACTCTTGACTGCTATTTTTTTCTCTCTGCTTCCTTGTTCTTTTTTCTGCCCTTCCTCCTCCTTTTTTTTTTCCTTCAACATTTTGTTCCAATCAAATCTTTTATTTATGAGTTCAAGGACTGTGGACTTTTTTTTTTTTTTTTAATTAGTTCTTTGATCAACCTGCAGTTGTGCAGCTAGATGAGCGCAGTATGGCGCATATGCTATTGCTTTTGTGGAATGCTAAGGTAGCTCGTACCATCTACTACACTGACAGGCTGCTGACACGTTAGTATGCAGAGTAGGGACGTACTGTACAAAACAGTAAACCTACCTTTCCTTGTGGTGAAGTTGATTAAATTGTGTTTACGTTTTATTTTTTAAATATTAATTTAATGATTTCATTTTTTGATGAATGGCTCTTTGCCAGTGTCCAAAAGTATGTTTTGTTATATTCATCAGAATTGATCAGATGGCTGTAATTCACAGTCTGAGAGCATCCAGAGTAGTGGTGGTGCTGTTGTGCTGAATGGAAGAGGGGTAAATAGCCTTGTCCCAAATCTCCATAGCTGTGGCCTTGTAGCCGGAGAACTCATGAATCTCATTGCTCTCCTATTCAGTTGGAAATGGAGTTCTTGTATGCAGCACGCTTCTCAAAACACTGGAAACGCTGCATGTTTTATGATTGTGGAATTAATCTGTGTGTCCCAAAATATACCCGTTGACAAATGCCTAGTCATGGAAGTCAAAAAATGCCTTACTCACTACATTTTTTACATTTACGGAGGTTCCCTGATGGATTTCTTTTCAGAACAGCAAATTGTTCGGAGCGGTGTTGTTCTTCATCAAAGGTAGATACTGAATATCTTAACAAGTGGGGTTTTTGTGGTATTTTGCTTACTTTGCAACTGATTTATAGTGGACTTTGTGTTCCTATGAAGAAAAAACCCTCTCCCGCACTGTACCTCGTGTGTGTCAATCTTTCGGGTCTTGTGATTCATTACTTAAAGTAGCGGGCAGTCATCTTTAATCCCAAATGAATCATTTAATCCCAGTCCACTGTAAGGTTGTTGTTAGCACTATGTCAGACCGCCATCTGCACCTCTCCTCTTGACCCTCACCACTCCCCCCTCCCCCTCCTTTTCCTCTTATTGTGTCTAAACCCTTCATCGGTGTTGTGAAACTTAACTGGCCTTTCTAAGAAATTCAGGAGCTTCCGGCCTTGAGGCAGAGAATGGCGGCCAGTTATAGAAGCCCAAATGTTGAAAGCATGAATTTAATTTCACACACTGCAAAGCAATGGATAAGCTAATGTAGTGGAGCTGAATATGCTGTATTGATTTTATAAATAACACATGTTCAGTAGCCTTGAAGTCAGTGGACAGATTTTGTTAAAATGTTTCAATAATGTTATTTCTAGTCTGATTGTTATTAGGCATCAGTGTGAGTGTCCTACCTCTGGTCCAAATACGTGTTCATGTGTTAGTGCGGGGCCGGGTGGGTGGGTGGGTGGTGGGTGGCTGTGCGTGACTAGAACAGGACAAAGCTGGCTGCCTTGAGGGGGATATTGGGGACCTTCCATGCCCCCGATGCACAGAGCGATATGAATCTTAACCGTTGTGACGGAGAAAGATGGAGAGGGAGAGAGAAGCATGGATAGGCTGCGAGGGGGGGGGGGGGCAGTTTAGACTCCTGGGATTCCAAAGCAGTGACCGTGAAAGTGCTTAGATAAACAGAGAGAAAGACGGAGAGGGGAGGGCGAAGTGGGTGAAATGGTGGTGGAAGAAGCAGTGGAGGGAGGAGAGGTCGAGAAGGTGTAGGCACGCTGACAGGGGGAGGAAATAAGACCTGCTGAAGATGGGATGAAAGAAAGCAGATGGGAGTGAAACCAAGTATATAAGTTTTTAAATAGTTTCAGCAGGAGTCAGAGGGACGGGAAGCGGCCAGCTTACCCTATTTACTCCTTAACTCTTGTGCCTCTCCAATCTCTTTCTCTCCATCTTCTTCTTCCCTCTGTTTAAATAATTCAGCCATGTTAGCTATATTAGGGCAAGTTTTCTTGACGTGTGTGTGTGTCTGACTGACTGAAGGACAGCTCAAGACTTCTAACTGGCCATTCCTCCACCACAACCAGCAAATAATCAGATACAGAGAGAAAGCGAGAGGGAATACACACCTGGGATAAATATTCTATGTTGCCTATCCAGCATTGACCTTCACATAATGGAGAGAGACAAAAACAGAGTGCAAGAATGGGAAAGAGAGTGTCTATGGCATCAGAAGTTTGACCCACTTATTAAATGATGGATTTTCAAAGCCAAGTCTGATTAATTGGCTGAGTGTATTTGCTTTGCGAACGCCCTTTTACTATTTTGTGTGTGTGTGTGTGTGTGTGTGTGTGTGTGTGTGTGTGTGTGTGTTTAAGGGGTGTTGCTCGCATGTCCTCCTTAACCCACTTACACAGGTGGGCCCCGCTGACAGACCTGAGACACAGATAAGTGTAGTTAAGTATAGTTAATATAATAGATGAGGGTGTAGAATGTACACTGCTAAGACGAGGGGACACTGTAGGAAAAAAAGGAAAAGAACATATAATAATCTTTTTAAGAAATCGAGACAAAACTATAAAGGGTTATATAACAGTTTATTAGGTGCTGTATTATGTGTCTCATGGAAAAATCACTTTACTAATGTATCATTATTACAAACACTGCTACAAATATGGGTCGTATTTGGTTGAATGCCAATTAGCACATTTGTTGCGTATAAAAAGTCTGGCAAGCCGCACGTTAGTATGAGTTTGTAAAGCAACTGACAGCTGCAAAGTGGTCAAATCATCTTAAAACCACCAACAAAAAAAACCTCCTCAAAACTCACAACAAGATACAAAGACAAACAAGCTACACTAAAAAGAGGACCAGAGATGACACGTTGAAACTAACCAACGTAGGGTTGAAACTCATTTTTATTATAGTATTTAAAATGGTGAACATTTTCCCAAAGCCCAAGATAACATCTTTTAAATTTTTATAATTTAATTATCGTAACATTTTATCAGCTTAAATCCCGAAGATATTCAATCTACAGTATAATGAGATTTAACGGAGAAAAGCTGCAAATCTTCATATTTGAGTGGCTGTAACTGGAGAATTTTTGTTTTCTGTCGACAGAATAATAATTCTGTTAGCAGTGTTCCAGCTTTAAACCAACAGAAACAGTATATGCTTGACATCAGTATGTATGAATTGTGTGGTTTTTGTAATGAAATATTCATTGTAGCCTATTTTGTTTTTAAATCATTAGAAAAAAGATCGCCCAGTTCCCCCTCAGCTATACACCACCTGCCACTTTGGCATGAACCCAATATGACCGACCTTTGTGTGTTATTTACTTCAACGTAAACATTCATTTATCAACACTCTTTATTTAGCTAGACTTATCTGCTCTGACACTGTGTGCAAAACTGAAGGGCCCAAACAGCAAAGTTGGAACATAAACATGAGACAAATGATGTTGACACAGTGGATCAGCCCAGCTGCCACGTTGTAGCAATACACTTTGATAGATTTCATAAATAGTTTGAATCATGGCTTTTTGTGTCCACCCATCATCGCTGTCCCTGTCTTCTTCCGTCCGTCCTGTCAGTGTCTGAGCGGTGAGGTACTGTAGCTATATTCAGGTTTATGTATCCGAGCCTGGCACCTGTACAGATCAGCCCTGTATTTACACTGCAGCTCCATTTAGACTGCAGGAACATGGAGAGCACTCATTACTCTGAGGTTTAGGCTGTCCGACAGAGGGATGCAGAAAAAAAGACGGATGGAGTGAAGGATGAATGGGTGGGGCATTGGCTTGGCACCAATCCCAGTTTGGGATTGGTTGTTGTCCTGGCAACGGCACGTCTGACCTTATTTACCCCCTCGCACACCGCTCGCCTTACGTGCACTCTGCTCTTGCCCATGCGCATTTCTTTTGCCGCACGCTTTCCCCGTCACTCTTCTCTGCGTGAGAGCTGAAACTCTGCTTCTTGTGCCCTTTTTTCCCTTCACACTCCTCCTTACGAGTGTGGACACCTCCACACAGAGCAGGTGAGGGAGTCAAGTCAGAACACTTAAAGCTGCGGGAGGGCATAGTGAGTGAGGCAACATTTACAATGTTTTTGGTCGTTTTTGGGCGAAAAGAAAAACGAACCATAGACTGTGTCTGCACTCTTGTCCATTTATATTGTGGACAGTAATTTCATACCTCCAGAAAAGTCGCTGGAAAGCTTATTTTAGGATCAGACTAGACCACACATGGAGAGCGGTGCCTATGCATGACAGAGCTCTGCCACAAAGGGGATGATGGTTTCTGCAGACCTGCAGCCATATCAAAATGGTTCCGATGGATTGGTTTCCATACTGATTGGTCCTGTGGGCTCGGATCATGCAATTTTCCTCAGCTCTTGACGGCCGTAGCTATACATCCGGTTGTGCTGCTGAGTCCCACAGAATGGACACACATACACACACAGAGGAGGACCTATGCCGTAACAGGCAGAAAATAGGGTCCGTCTTTACCTGAGGCAGAGAATCCCTCAGGGCCTGAAGCAGCAGGTGTGTGCATTTGTGGGTCCAGGAGGCAGCCTGCTGATCCACACAGTTTGAATGCCCAGTTTCTCCTGGTCATTTAATGGAGCCTGCAGGGCAAGAAAGGTGCAACCAATCACTTCATCTAGGCTATACACATACACTCACGGCCATCGCTTATGCACCAAATTCATATTGATATGATGCTGTGCAATGTGTGTGCTCTTATCCTTTTACCCTTATAAGGGGAGAGGCATTAGGTTTTACTGATGGTACAGGGCTTCCCCCTGGGGAATTGTTTAGCAGAGGCCATAAACCAATCCGATTGTAATGCATATACTGTGTGTATGTGTGTGTGTGTGCTCAGAACTTGCATGGAAAGAAAAACCACACACTTAAGTGGCTAGAGAAGGAAGAGAGGAAAAAGAAGAAGGGAAGTTAACATACCGTCCACATTTGGAGATTAGGAGTCATAGAAAATAAGCAAAAGGTCTGGTGTAGCGGGGAGAAACACTTCCTGCTGACCTTGAAGGAAACACACACACACACACACACACTCACGTAGGCATACCAAACAGGAAAGAGCAGATAAGAGCAACAGCTTGTTCCCGTTAAGTCCCTCTTTCCTCTCGATGAGGGGTGGTTGATCACCATCTTTGGCCACAGTTTGATGACACCAAATTTAAAGAGGCGGGGTCTGTAGAGTGTTGAGAGTGTAAGGTTGAAGGAGGGTGGTAAAGGGATTTTTTTCTGGCCAGCTGGGCAGGCGGGGTGGTGGGGGGCCCCAGATGGTCAGAGGTAGGGGGTGAAGTCCTTGTTTGTGCGCGTTGAGGGGAGTAAGCATCAGGTTAGACACAACATTGGTGTTTAGGGCCTGGAAAACAGCATGGCTTTGTCTGGAGGGGGGCACAGCTCATAACGAGGACGTGTGTGTGTGTGTGTGTGTGTGTGTGTGTGTGGGGGGGGGGGTGTTCTGCTATGTTTTACATCTGTGCAGAGAAAGATCCAGTAGCAGTGAGGAAATGAGGAACAGATAAGGTTTCTTGGAAATGGTGCAATATCAAGTAGATGAAGTCTCTCTCTTTGCCTCTCGTTCTCTGACTCATGGGTGAAGCACTACAGGTGTATGATTCCTTTTTTGTGTCTTCCTCTGAAGATAGGATAGCCTGTGGAGCATGAGGTCACTGAAGCTTTGGAGACCTCAAGGAAAGAATGCTCTTTCTCTTTAGTTCTGCTTTGTTCCCCCTTTCCTCCTATACTGTCTTTGGGCTCTTTTTGTCATGAACTTCCCTCAATCTTTCCATCAATTATTCCCCACAGTACAGCACTGTTTTTCCCTATGAAAGGCTTCCGAAGTCTGGTCTTATTCACCTGCCAACATTAGAATTCATTGGTTTTTATGTGTGGAGAGGGACTGAAGAAAAACATACAGTCAGACCTGTGTTGAGAAATGTTTGCACGTAATTCTTTGTGATTTAGTTACCGGATGTCACCAGAAAGTGGCACAGCAGAAATCATTAGTAAGTCTCCCCAAAACAGGTGGGGCTGAAAGGCTGGTGACATAGTAAGCAGGGCTAGTAGGCAAGCTACTTTGGCTGGTGAGGTGTAGTAAATAGCCACTATAGCCCACCAAGCTAGCTCGCTGGCCAGTTATCTCGGTTGCTAATGGACAATAAGTTAAAACAACTGCAAACAATGCAGTTTATGGAAGAGTTTATAGTCTGGCAGAGCAGAGTTGTATAAAGTTCCATGGTGCAACAAAGCTACTCCGGTTCTCCCTCCCCCTAAAGGTTAGCAGTAGCTAGACAGTTTGCAGTTGTTCAGCAGTGCAACATTTTCTGTTAAAGTTCACTAGAATTAAACACAAAAGCTCTGCAGAGATTTACTAAGTCTCAGCAGTTCCATTTAAATGAATAGATTTCGGCCATAAACACAAACATCCATGACTCACCTGACACATCTACTCATCTTTCATCATGCAGTAAATCCCACCCATCTGCGACACCAAAACTAAAATAAACAATACCTTTTCACAAAATCTTCCTCCTAGAGCACCAAAACCCCTCCCATTTTACCAGAAGTATTACTACAGCACCCACCATAGAGGCTGAAGCTGTGTCATGCTATGCCCAACCAAGGCACAGTGACCACAGCGTGCTGTGCCCAGTCAGCATAGTGACCAGAGTTAGCGATCAGCCTGCTGTGATTGACCACAGAAGAACTGAGGCTCCACCAAGCCTTTCAGCCTCCTGTCGTCACTACAAGGAACCAACTGACTTTTCCTGTGGCCTTGTTATCGTTCCCTCACAAGCATGAAAGTGTTTATTAAAACTACAGTATCTACAGTAACCATTCATTTGGGATGCATAGTACAGTGTAAGCATGTTATTAGCATTTTCCTTGTACAGTAGTAGAATAATTGTAGCCACCATGTTTATGTGCAGTACATGCATTAAGTGCCCAAGTGTATTCAGTATGCATAGTACGCTGCTGCTGTGCTCAATCGAGTATCTGCTCTGTATTCCTGAAGCCGTGTTGTGGGATTGTTGCTCCTTTAATTATTCTCTCATATTAAAGGATCAAAGGTCTCTGCCACAGTCAACCCCCTGCATTTCATTATAACTGCACGTGCACACACACACACAGACACACTCACATACACGTGTAAATATGCTTCTGTGTGCACACACACACTAACATGGGCACAGATTGGTAGGACATCGATTATGTTTAATTTTTGCATTTTGAATGTCATATCCTGCAATTATAAAAAGGATAAATGTTAGCCTTTTCAAGTACTCCATTGAAGAGCCCAGCATGTTACTTTTGATTCGGCTCCTCTGTGAGACTTTTCTTTATCAACCAAGAGCTTGCACCATTTCTCAGAAGGGTGTCACTGCTCACCCTCAGGGATAGTGCATGTTTTATTCTAGTGAGTGTGTGTGTGTGTGTGTGTGTGTGTGTGTGTGTGTGTGTGTGTGTGTGTGTTAATTCACTCACTGCTTCAATTGCCCTCACCCTCTGCTCCAGCACTGGACCAAACCAATCCTCTCCTTCACTTCCAGAGGATTCTCCTGCTGATTGGCTGCTCTAGCACTCTGTTCTTTTACACCCACAGCCCTTCGGTGCTACCATGATGCCCCTGTGCTGTCACCACTCTGCTCCATGGTGGCTGGCAGGAGTGGAGGATGCTGTAAGTGTAATTAGGGCATACCCAAGCCTACCAGGGCCAGAGAGAGGGAACAGGGAGGAAGGGAAGAGGATAGAAAGAGGGCTGACAGTTTGACATCAGTAGAGCATGCTGTCTCTGTAATTGCTGGCGTGCATATGGCGCAGGCCAAGGTTGGAGGCTTGTGGGAGGAAGAGGGGTAATGTAGGATAGAGAGGAGTCAGAAATAGGAGGGAGAGTAGGGGGGAGATCGAGGAGAGGGAGGGGGTGAGGAGGAGTGTAGATTGGGGGGTGGGTGAGGGGGAAACAGGACCTGAGCAGTGCAGAAGAAGCTTGAGGTGAATGACATGTATAGCAGGGGGTGCAGGGTGCAGCATGTTGACACAGCACACGTCTATTATTACATACACATTGCACATATGCACACACACACACACACACACACTCACACACTCTTCCACACTTCCACAGCTGGTGCACCTAAGTAAACATTTCTCTGTCTCGAACAAGCTTCAGAAAGCATAGTGCAAAGTGTGTGTGTGTGTGTGTGTGTGTGTGTGTGTGTGTGTGTGTGTGTGTGTGTGTGCGCGCGCTGGCTTAATGTGCGTTTGTGTTCCCTTAACCAGACAATCAAGTTCTTTTGTTCGGCTGTAATTAGCACACACAGGTAATAGAGCTATTGGGACATGGCCACACACACACACACACACACACACACACACACACACCACATTTACAGAGAGGATATTGATCAGAGGAGAGTGTGTGTGTCCTGAGCAAAGCATCCAGATCAATGGTGTCCTGTCGCGTTGATAGATCGCCAATTCTGCACGATAGCTATTGAGCAGGAAGCAGCTTTTGGTGAGACCTGCCTCCAGGGTCTTACCTGCATCCACCACCACGACACACACTTTTCTGCTCCATTATCTCACTCAGAAATATGCACCACTGCACCCACTTTTTGGTTCAAAGTTAACAAAAAACACTGATTTCTATTTCAGTTTTTTAGTCGCGCCATATGCTCTTGTCCTTTCTGCTCTCTATGCTCCATCCATCTTTGACACCTTCTGCAGATTTGCTGAACCATCTCAGTCTCCTGCTTCCTGTCATGTCTATCTGTTTCATTTCAGTTTCATCATCTCTGTCTCCTCCTCCTCCTCTCTCTCTCTCTCTCTCTCTCTCTCTCTCTCTCTCTCTCTCTCTCTCTCTCTTTTATTCTTTTGGTCTCTTCTCTGTCCACCTACTACCTACTTAAGACTACTTCGTCGTCTACCGCCATCCTCCCCTCCCCATTCTGCGCTCTTTTTTCCTTTCTATGTTCCTCTTCACTGACTCCCAGCACTCCCTTCCTCTCTCCTCCGCTCTGCCACCCCTCTATAAAGACTCCCACTGATGGGCCTGAACCTTCTGCCCAAGCCACATTCTGCCTCTCATTCTTTTCTCCTGCGCTCCATGTGAAGAGGAGACCAATTAAAGTCTGTCTCCTCTTTTTCTTCCACTCCGTTGTTCTCCTCTCTGTGTGTCTGCACTCAGACACACTGGGGTCGCTAATTAAAACACTTTACTTTTTTCTCTTTACTCCACTTTTTTTTTACCTGTTCTTCTAACTTTCCTCTTCTTTTGTGTTCCATTTATCTGCCCCAACTGTTATCTGTTCCATCTGTCTTCCTCTGGGCCTCATCACAATGTCACTCAATCACTCGCATTCCTTCCCTCCATTTGTCACATATCTCTCGTCATTTATGTCCCCTGCTTTGTCTTTTCATGCTGTTATGATTCATACAAAGTCTTATGATTTCTTCATGTTGAATTCACCTCACTTACTTTGTCCTACATTGACTTCCTCAACCTCAATTTTTCTTCTTCTCTTCCTCCATATTAGTTTGTACACGGGTAACTCTTTATACTGTAGCTGACAGGAAGTCAGAATCTGCGGTCTAAAGGAGCATGCATTATGCAGCTCTTCGGTTCTAATGATGCTGTCTTGTCCAGAGTTGTTGTTATGCCTAAAGCCAGTCAACCTTGACTGAAGACGTGGTTCTGCATGCGCGTGCATGTCCGCATTAGTTTGCACACTCCTGTGTATATCTGTGCTGTGTAGTAGGAGAGTGAAAAGCAGAGGGAGTCGAGTTTATTTTGCACCGAACTCCCCTCAATGGTCTTAATTAGTATATGAGGGATTGTTGTTCACGATATCTGTCGCTCAACACGGCTCCCTTGCTGGCATGGAAGTAAAATGCAGTCGTATCAGTGTGATTTATCAAATTGTAAAACATTCTTTA
Organism: Sander vitreus; assembly: GCF_031162955.1. Classification (NCBI taxonomy): domain Eukaryota; kingdom Metazoa; phylum Chordata; class Actinopteri; order Perciformes; family Percidae; genus Sander; species Sander vitreus. Next base: position 14,417,174 of record NC_135860.1, read on the forward strand.
AGACATGCAAAACTTTGCTTTATCACCCTGTGTAATCATTTTGTGTAATATTGATGAACCATCCACCTGCTGTGACTATCCACATTCCTCCAGGCACAAAGGAATTATGGAATACCTGTCATTTGTCTTCTTTCTCTCTTTCTCTCTCTGTCTGTGTTTAATCACCTCTCTTCCCCCTTCAGTCATGTATTTCTCTGTGTAATTGTTAACGTGAAATATTAATGTCGCTGTCATTCTGTCTTCCAGGTTAACAGCAGGAGATCTGTCCATCCAGGTGAATCTGAATGACTACCTGGACATTTACTGCCCACACTACCCCGACAAGGGGACCCAGGGTCCCGGGCAGCCAGAGACACTGGCCCTCTACCTGGTGGGAGAGGTTTCTTTCCAGGGCTGCGTGGAGACCAGAGGGGCCATCAAGAGGTGGGAGTGTAATACCCCCTACGCTCCGTTTGGACCAGTGCGCTTCTCTGAGAAGATCCAAAGGTTCACCCCCTTTTCGCTGGGGTTTGAGTTTCTGCCAGGGCGCCACTACTACTACAGCTGTGAGTATGTGTGTGTGTGTGTGTGTGTGTGTGTGTGTGTGTGTGTGTGTGTGTGTGTGTGTGTGTGTGTGTGTGTGTGTGTGTGTGTGGTCATTTAGCCAGGGTTTTCAGAGATTCAAGTGGGTTACAGGTAGGGCTGGGTATCATTTGAAATACTTTTTATCGGTACCAAAACGAAACCTTTAAGTTGGTTGTCTGTCCAACCAATGGTCAAATACCCAGAGATTTTCAGTTTATTATCACTTAAGGCGAAGTAAAGTGGCATATACTTACAATTAAGAAGCTGGAACGAGGTGATGTTTGGAATTTATTTTGCTTAAAAATATTTTTACGCCCAAGTATTTCACTGTAACATGAAATATTTGTGACTCAATGAGCAAAACTCAAAGTTCAAGCTTTGAAAACCGCTAGAATCGTGTAACATTCTGTCCTCCCAAGGACTTAAACACTAAAGACTCAGATAATCTGCTTCATCAGGACTTCTTTTTGATAATATGAATTTATACTTGCAGATTCATGTACTATAATTTCTCAAAAAGAATTGAGGTTCAATACATGGCTAAAAGGTGCAGTATCTGTTTTTAATATGCAAAGTATTTTTTCACTTACTGTCTTGTAAGAAATGTGTTGCTTAAGGCTCCACACACTGGAAGCCAAGTAAAACAGCCCCAAAAGATGTTAATATTTGATGCTTTAATTCAGGCTGTGTATAGACACCTGTGTTGGAGGAATTGTGGTGGCCGGGCTGCCCTTCATTTTTAAAGGATAAAAAGTTTGAGGGCAACTTTAGCCAATGTGTTTTTATGAGGCTTTGCGTGTCGGCAAACTGCAGTTTATAGCATTAATGTTTTCCATAAATTCATGCTGAATTAAATTAATTTTATGTTTTCTTAAACCTTTAGGCTGTTACACAATTTTAGTGATGGTTTCTTCTTTCCCCATTTCACTCTCCTGTGCTCCTCTCCCCTCACTTATTTATTTCAAACCATTGGAGGGAGAAAAGGGAGGGAGAGACACAGAAGATGGCTTAGTGGCTGTAAAATCAGTTGTTTTTTTTCTTACTTTTTACAACTTCTGGTGTCAGTCCAACTAAGAGGGGAGGACATGAAACAAGTCAGCCAATGAAAGAGTCAAGTGAATGCATGGTATGGAAGGGTGACAACAAAGAGACAGAGGGACCGCAAAGTGTAGGAGGAAGAAATGAAGATCAATATGGGACGACAGTGAGGTGGGGGAAATAAAAGGCAGGCAGAGAAGCAGACAGAGGTAGAGAAGCGTGGAAGAGAGAGAGAGAGAGAGAGAGAGAGAGAGAGAGAGAGAGAGAGAAAAAGATGGACACAGTCTGACAGTACAGGGAGTGAGGTTGGGGGGGCAAGAGAGGCCGGATGAGAGGAATCCACACTGGAGAGAGAAAAGGGAGAGCAACAAAAGCCACGGAGAAAAGGGATGGATGGGATGAAGAAAAAGAGGAATCTTTACATAAATTACTGTTGCGGTCCAAGGGACAATGGGGCATTGTAAGGGCATGAGAGAGTGCTTACACACACACACACACACACACACACACACACACACACACACACACACACACACACGCTAACGCACACATGTATATATGTACACACACTCACACACTGGGCTATTGTGGTTGTTCAGGCCAGTTCAGAGAAAAGCAACAATGGTTGCCCCCCCCCCCCCGGTCGGGCCACATCGGGCTCAGAGTGATTGTGTGTGTTTTGTCCACATCAAAGATAAGGCGTAAAGTTAGTCCAAATGTCTGGCTCTGGGGTCTGTGTGCTGAATGGGCCCCCGGCACTGGAGACCGTATAATGGCATTAGCCTGGGAGAGCAGTACAATAGTATTAGAAACACTAATGGCATTAGCTGGCTCAGTCTGAGCTGGGCTGAGCTCCTCTCTACGGCTCCCACAGACTATGACACTGACAGCCCACTGTCTCCGGCTCTCTGCCTGACCTGACCAACGCCCGCTGCTTCTCCATGTCTGGATCCCCACAAACAGGAAACACCTTGACATCCTCTGACCGTCAGCTGCTCCTAACATGGAACCATTTGAGGGGATAGCAACATTTCCAGGGGACACCTAAAACTAAAGAATGCATGCACTAGTAATTTCGTCAAACACAAATTTTTGCGATCACATTGTTGAAACTAAAATAAATATTTAGCTTAGAAATAGACATTTGACAAAAACAAATCTTAAATAACCCCTCAAGACATGTTTTAATACATATAAGAATACTCTGCTTTGAATAATAATTTTTCTAATATAGTTTTTCAACACAAAAAAGTTCAATAAACTTTTGATTTTTTTTTCTATTACTTCTCTCAGATTTATAAAATTATAGAATCTAATTATGAGAATGCAAATATTGTTCATATGAAACGTTTACCAGATACAATATGTCTCTTACTCTCTAAGTGTATGTGCCCTGGAGGTTTCAAGTTTCTACATGACACTTGTGTAAGTTGCATGCTGGACCATGATTTGCTTTCAAACTAGTAGTGATGTCATAAAATCCTGCTCGTACGTACACGTCTTGAACTGAGATTTAAGGTGAGAACAGAGAAATGTTCCCCCTTCAGCAGATGAACGCGAAAAGCCGTCAAACTCAGCACCTATATCATTCTGCACAATGAAGCTCATCAACACAAGTGAAGGGGGACTTGAAGTTAACGTCCAAAGGACGAAACTCCGAAAAAAGCTCATCTTCCAACCTCACTGACGAGTGGTGATCTGAAGAAAATCGCACATCGTGGCACGTTTGTCAGTTTTTAGTTTCCCCTGGAAACTTGTGCAGTGTTGAAACTCACATTTGGTGTGTTGCGTACGACTTGCAGCATTTCTGTATTAGCTTGTACGTTTTGTACGTTCTGTATTTTGGTGAAAGTGCTCCTCTCTTTGCTTATGTTTCGTTTATTTGCAGCATTTTTTTTTCTTAATCTGACATATGTGCTGTCAACATGGTGAAGATGTTTTGTCTGTGTGAGTTGAGCTCTCTCAGCCACCATAGATAGTGCCCTATAACATGGTCCCACTGCTATTCTGTGCTGTAACTTATCAGTTGAAATAGATACAAAGTGAGACAGACTGTTAGCGATCATACACTCAGCTTGTGTGTTGGGTCCCTGTTGAGTTAGCAGCTGTTTGTGAATAATTCAAATATAAAGCTCTTTAACTGCAGATTCCAGACTGATTTGTTTCGTTAAAGTAATGTTAGACTGACAGGTAATACAGCTGATGTTTGCCACATGATTCATAATCAGTATTCATATCGGAGTAGTTTTTTTTTTTTACGGTTGCACTCTCAATCGCGTATTTTATTGTTTTTATTTAGTTGTGCAAATAAGTGTGAAGTAGTCTCTGTGACACAGGCAGATGGTGTGATTCTTTATATTGATATCATGTGTTTTATGAGGTGGTCGCTGCTCTTTAGCTTGTTTGTCATATAAATTCTTCAAACATAACAAGAGTTCTGAAAGAATACATATAATGGAAAGATTTCATCCGGCATTATGCAAATTTCTTTTATTTGATGCATTAGCATTTTGAATACTAACCGCTTGTTGTGTTTAATAGGTAGCAGCATATTTAAATCTCTGTCTCTCTCTTGTTGTTCTTTCTAGCACTACCCGCAGAGGAAGGCCCTCCTCTGCCATGTATGAAGTTGCGTGTCACCGTGTGCTGTGAGCCCAGTGAGTACACTCCTCTTTTCATCTGTTCTTCCTTTCATGCTCCCCCTTTGTACGCCAAGAGACTCCTCTCTCTGCCTCTCTCATCTCCACTACCAGAGCAAGGTGTTTAGACTGCTCCGCATCCCCACTGCTATATCCCCTCTCTTTCTGAATAACTGTAATGCTCTAATTCTCCACTTTTATCAAGGAAATTCATCTTTACCCCTCAGAATCTTGCATTATCTTTAACCTTGTAAAATGAGATTTACTCCACTCTCCACTCCACGTTTGTTTTTAAACCCAATTGGATTGAGTTTTGTTTTTTTAAGCATTAGTCCCCTCTCCTTTTTCTCCTATCTCTCCTCCCCCACCCCCCCCCCCCTCAATTCTCTCCTTCTTTTTACCTCCTTATCTCCCTCATTCTCCCACTCTCCATCTCTCTGTCCCAGTGTGAAATTCCCAGAGTTGATCTAATCCAGAGCACGCCTGGAGTAATGTTAGTCTTCCAGTCCAGTGAGCTGCCCATTCCGGTTGGGAATGTTGCCCAGTCACTGTGGGAATGTGTGTGTGTGTGTGTGTGTGTGTGTGTGTGTGTGTGTGTGTGCGCTCATATGTGTGTCTGAGACGTCTGTCCCAGTTCCCATCCCAGTGCTATCTGCAGGGGGCTTGTCGTGCTGTCCCAGGCTGAACCAACACACACATTTTCCATGAAAGCTGTTCGCAAGGTTGCTTGTCTCTGCATGTGTGTGAGACCCGTTCACTAAATCCCTATGTGGCGTCTAACGAATACCTCCCAACGGCACCGCCTTGATTAAATTTGTGTCATTTTGGTGTACGGTAAAAAAATATATTAAAAGCCGGAATAAAAAGAGCTCCATCCGTCTCAAATGAATTCTTAAATGCCATCCCTGTTCCGGCGCGAGACGGGGAGTAATTTTCTGCCTTATTACCAGAGTGAAGGCAGATGACTTTTTTTAACATGTTAATTATCCTGCTGTCATTAATTAAAAATATCATGGATAGTTGTTCACTGAGAAACTGCTAATGTAGTCTTTTGATCCAGCCTATCTGAGCCGGAAATAATCAAATATTTGGAATCACCTGTATTAAGCATGCTGGGAGACCCATGCACACACACTTGACTTTACATTAGAAAGACTTCCACCAACAAAGATGCACATACTTCCATCTCCTGTTTACTTTATTAATTCTCTCTGTCTCACTCACTCTCTCTCTCATCCTGTTCCTTAACCAAAACTAATCCCGACTAAATGTCAGGATCTCTCTCCCCCCCCTCCACTCCAACCTCCCGCTCTTTCTTTCTAGTCTTCTGTCATTCCTGAAGTGGCACTAATCCTCCCCTTCTCTCTGTCTCCTCAGCTCTCTCCACCCTTCCTCATTTTTTATGATCTTTCGCTACTGGAGCAAAACTAATCTAGGCACCATCCATGGCAGTCTCTTACACTTCCTCCTCCCTCCCCCTGGACTCCGCCCCACCCCTCCACCCAGTTCCTCATTACCCCCACCTCCTGCACCTTTCCTGTGTCTTCTCTATCTCTTTGTTGTATCTCCATATCTACCACACAGTTATTCACAGACTCCCCGCTCACACTGCTCCGCTCCATCTCTGTTGTGGGCATGCTGTGCGGCGAGTGCGTTGGGATGAGAATACATGAGGCCAGAGAGAGAGAAGAGCAAATGAGATGGATGAGAGAGGAGATGAAGGAGAGTTTGAGGGTGTCTCTCTCTCTCTCTCTCTCCCTCTCTCTCTCTCTCTCTGTTTGACTGTCCATTAGTGGTGGTTTACTACAGCTGTTGTGTTGTTCCCTGTGGCAACACCTTACATACCCTCAGGTTTTTTCCTGCTCAGGTTCCCTTTAATCTGACAGGTAGCATGGCAACAGGGTGCACCTTACGTGTGTGTGTGTGTGTGTGTGTATGTGTGTGTGTGTGTGTGTGTGTGTGTGTGTCGGTGATGGCAGCCTCTTGTCCTTCAGCTACATCTTATCTCAACTTCAAACCGTGCACCTCCCTCCCTTCTTCTCTCCCCAAACTTTTTTTTTTCCTTCCAGAAAGAATGTCATTAAACGGTATTTCTTTGGGGGATGCCCTGTTGTGGGTGTTTCGAATTAATTAAAATATATTTATATATATATATATATATATATATATATATATACACACACATATATATACACACACACACACACACACACACACACCTGCCTCACACTGGTCTGAAGGACAGAGTGATGACAGTGAGAGGGTCCGTCAGGTACGCTGTCATTGCTGCAAGGTCAGCAACCACTCGCCAGTCCCTCGGTCTCCTCTCCAGTGTGTAAATGTGTGTGTTTATCGCCTTAATTTAACCCAAAAACACAACCAACCACGCAGGACAGCTTCAGTGACGCAGGAAGCTCCTAATGACCTCCTGTGTGTGTGTGTGTGTGTGTGTGTGTGTGTGTGTGTGTGTGAGATGTTTCCTCATCCTGGCTGTTTGCTTGCAGCATTGTAAAGCATGATTTGGCTTTGTTTAAGTTTTGGTTATGTTTTTGGCGCAGTGATGTGTGTGATGATGTTTATTTGAACTCAACGCTGTCACAAATCACGCCAGAAAAAGTGCTTTGCTGAAAGGTGTTTGAGCCGGTGTTGCATCAGAAAACAAGGCTCTGAATTGGCATCAGCATACTGGTGTTGTGAAATCTCAGGCGCCCTGCAGCCCTCTATTGCATATTTCACCGGCTCGCTTTGCCTCTCACTCCATACTTCTCCCTCCAAACTCGTACTGTTGTGTTTATGTCTCTTCTTCTCCTTGTCGCTCTGCCTCTCCGCCTTTCTCTTTTTGCCGCCGTCCTACTGTGAGAAACCATTATAGACCAACTTCCCTCTCCTTCTAATTGATTCTCGTTCTCTCCCCCGTCTCTCTTCCCGTCGTTCTCCCGCTGTGAGCAGTCCATTGCATTCATTTCAGTTTGCAGAGCTTCACCATTTTCCCCACTTTCTTTCTCTTAGAAATGTCTTACATCGCTGCCCTCCTTTACCCCCTCCACTCTCTCCCAAATACCTTTGTACCCTCTGAACTCGATACACACAAGGACAACTCGGACACAGACGCGCACACATCGCTTGCCCATCCGCGCTCTCTCGGATCCCAAACTCGAAACTCAGAATTTGACTTTAACCACTTTAAGCGATTTGCGTTTTTTCGTTCGCTGTTTTTTCGCTTTAGCTATTTATTTATTTTTTAGTAAAGCACTCCAGTTATGGTTGCATTAGCTCCTGCGTGTGTAAAATGGCGGCATGAGAAGTGGGATGGTGGAACAGTGTCTGTCTCTGCAGTGGGGTGTTCTGCCGACCGGAGACACACACACACACACACACACACACACACACACACACACACACATATACACTGGCATGCACACGCACGCACACACACTCACACATTTAGCCATGGTTGTGCATGTACAGTTAACCATGCTGCATGTTTCTGACTGCAGTGCAGAGACAGCACAGTTCTTGCAGTCATGCCACCATGGTCGCCATTTTGTGGCGGCGCTCACCATGACCAAAATTATGATGTTGACACAAACTAGTGGTCCTTGATGTTCAACTTTTGCGCAAATTATGTGATTAGAGTCAGATCAAAACACACATATCACACACAGCTGGGTAAACACAAGGCGTTTAACATTTTAGTTTCGAAGTGCGGCGGAGTGTTTTACACACACACACACACACACACTACTTTTCAGTGAAGTGTTTTTCCTCTACCCAAATAAATTGTTTGATTTAAAACATATTAATACTTATCATAAGATAATTAATCCTTATAGCTTTATGTTTACAGCATCTGAAATATCTGCAAATAAATCAATAAAAAACTCACTAAAGAAGAAGAGTTAGTCATATAACCATATTTTTTTTTCTTATAAGTCATTTTGTAAGTTTTGCTAATTGATTTAAAAAATATATATTTTTTTATAAAAAGAAATGCATGCTTCAGTTTTATCAACAAAATTGAAACATGAAAGGACAGCTAATTAATATAAATAAGAAATAATCTTTTGTTGTTTAATTGTATTAAAATGTATTGATGGCAGAAATGTTACGTTTTTCAATTAATAAACACAATGATGATGATTTTTATTCTATTTTGTGTAAGTGCAGCAGCGCTATTTTAAAGCCTGAAATGTTTGACTATTATTCTCTTCTGTTTGCTTAGATGTTTTCCCCTTCAAACACAATTACAATTACAGTTTGTTACATAGACAGGCATGTGCACACACACACTGACTCAACCAGAGGCCCAGACCCAGCATGCTATTTAATGCTTCGTTAACCCCTAGATGTTCGTTAGTTGTACAGAACCTGGGAGTCATTTAGTGTCTCATGTCTGTCGAAGCGACATGTTGCTGCAGAGACCTGTAGGTACGAGATGGAAACACCCTCATTTAATAAATCCTCCACTGTGTGACGATACAGCCGATAAGCTGTGTCCCATTTCTTCTCTCATAATCTCAGTCACTCGCTGTGGGATGTGGATAGGTGGTAGTTTTTGTGTGTGTGGGTGTGTGTGTGTGTGTGGGTGTCTCTTTGGGGTTGCAGTGTCAGACGTGGGTTCAAGGCCGTAGATCGATTTAATAATGGCTGCAATTATACAGCCTCATCCCAGTTTTCTGACCTTTCCGTTCCTTTTTGTGAGGGGTTTTAACCGTTTCCGCTTTTTAGTCTCACCACCTGTGTTTTGTTTCTTTTTTGTCGCTTTTCCTCTTCTTTTTACCAGCTCTCCCACCCCTCCCTATCCCTTCATCCTAACCATCCCTCCATCATTCCCTCCATTATTTCCTTTTAGTCCAACCCCTGCTGAGAAAGTGACGCCCAGACACAAACACCCCCCCCCCCCCCCCCCATCCCGTCTCTTTCTCTCCCTCCCTTTTCGCCCTGTCTGACCTTGTTTCAATCTTTTCTCTTCAACCTTTTTTTTTGCCATACTTTCTCACTCGGGTCTCCGCTGCTCTTCCTTTCATCTTCTGTCCACATCTTGGTTTCGCTCTGTCATTTTGAATTTTCCTGTGTTTTTTCCTCCTTTTTCATTTCCTGTATCCTCTCTGTATAATCTCGATCATTCTTACTCCTCCTGATTTACATAACACTATCTTTTCCTGTTGCCATGCTTCTCAAGCGCTTTTTTTATCCGACCTTTAAGAGAATTTGCATAGAGGACATATTTAGGGTTGAGCAGCTAGTCAGTACACATTTTTCATGGCGTAAGGCTTTGAGTAATGGTAAATACCTTACCCTGGTCATTTGTCTGTTTCTTGCTCCTTTTGTTCCACAAAGCAGTAGCTTTATTGAGAAAGTTAAGCATACGAAAATGACTAATCAGCAACTTGTTTCTTCGCCTCAACTTTATTTTAATCTTCTCTCCTCTCTCTCCTATTACAGCATCAGAGGGTTCAAAACAAATACAAGGTGAGAAGCAACTTTTTAAACCCAATGTATTATTAATCTTAGGTATCGCATCTTTATAATGTATTGGTTACATATGCACAATTGCATATGTGATATTTCTGCCTCACTCAAGTTCAAATTCAAATGTGATGTATTTGCAAAAAATCTGTAATAACAAGAATATGGTGCATTATCTGTATGAAAATATGAAAATGAGAACGTACTTTAAGCTCAGTTTTGATTGATCAGCCATAGAAATGAGTCTCTGCATGGCCAAACTATGTGGACACCAATACGTTACACCTACAGTATATGTGATCGTGAAAATCTCATTCCAGAACAATGGCCATGAATGTGCTTTCGTAACATCCGTCTCTCTTCTGGGACATTTTTCTACACGATTTTTGGAACCTGGCTGCAGGTTTTTTCTCCTATTCAGCCACTAGAGCATCAGTGATATAGGGCGATAAGGCCTGGCTCGCAGTCTGCGTTACAATTCATCCCAGAGATGCTTTCTTCTAAGGTTTTCTACAGCTACGCCAGTCTCCGAAAACAAGGATCTACCACCAACTGTTAGGAGCACACATTGCCTATAATATGCTATAACATTAAGATTTTCATAAATTGGAATTAAGGCGCAGCTGAGCCCAAGCTGTGAAAAAATGGTCCCGACCAAAAGTCACAATAGTGTCCACATACTTTTGGCCATATAGTGCTTTTCATACATACAAACTATTTAATTCCTAAAGTTTCCTTCTCTCTTTCAGAAACTGTACCAGAAAGTAGTGCCTGCTCACTGAGGACAGCTTCACCTCCACTCCTCCTCATCTTCGTCCTCCTCCTATTGACCACCTGACTTCCTCGTCCCTCTTCACCGCTGACCTCACGCCCGTTTTCCCCCGGACCGGGAGATATTACTCAGACTTTCAAGTACACAATGCAGTCTACGGACAGTGAATGACATAATGCAATCTATGCTAAGCTACTGCATACGACAGATATTACCTTGTGGCTGGTTTACCTGTCAAATTCCAGAAAGAATCAGTGTGTCTTATCCAGAACGCGGCCACAGTGACTCAGGGACCGAGAAGCCGAATCTCAGTGATTCATTTCTTTGTTATTTTTTTCTGAATATTACACATAGAGCAAGGCTGAATCATAAGACTCATATCCCACTGCCAGAAGAACAATGAGTCTGTCAGGAATTGTTCCAACCAAGTTTTCTCACTTTTTCATTTCTGTTTCTCGTTCCGTTTCTCATTTTCTACTCATTGTGTTTTTGTGTATTTACAAAAAACTGCCTTCTGTTTAAAAAGTGGCCAAATAAACATGTACTACTGTACCGAGTGGCTCAGGTTGGAGGTCAGTCAGTTAGCTGGTGACTTTTTTTTCTGTACATGGTTAGACATAAGTTACTGACACATTTTTAGTCTTGTCAAACTTTTTTAACTAATTTGATTTTGGAAATAAAGTAGTTTTAGGAGGAAATGGGGAATGTTCTGGAATAGTCAAGCAGGGCTGCTGCGCCCCCTACTGGGATTATACTGGTTTAACTGGAGTTGGACTGGGTTGGCCATAAACTCAGAAACTGGACATTTAGATTGTGGTGCTGTTTGGTAATAATGGGACCTGGGACAGAGTTTGTCCTATGATTGGACCCCCTGTTGTTCTGCCTCCCCACGCCTCTCTCTGCTTCAGAATAAAGCACTGAACAGAGGGGTTTATGGGTAAATCGAGAGCATCAGCTCGCCTCACTCCACTGAACATGCTGCGGACCACTGAGGAGGCTGATTGGTCGATGCTTCTGGTGACCAACCAGGTGTGCAAATATGCACACAAGCTTTTTGTTCCTTTTGTTGTCCTTTTTTTTAAGCAGGATCCTTGATTTTAGGTTTTACTGGATAGTTAATATATTCTGCAAAATGAGATATATTAACTGCATAATTAAATATTTTGGTAAGAACTGATCTCTGATATTTAAGTGCAAAAATACTTATTTGGCATACACAAACAATGATTTATATTCTGGATGTCTATATGTATGGACTGGTATTTTCAATATGCTCTGCTACAATTTAGTTAAATGATTTGATTTAAAAAAAAAATTTTGGCCAAATAGTATTTTAAAGAAATTGCTGTAATTGAATGTCATAGATTAAGACAAAATATCATGATGAATAAACAATTCTTTTTTTATTTTTTTATTATTGAAATTAGAGTTAATGTAGGTGTGTATTTTTCATTGAAATTAAGTTTTATATATTTATAGTTACATAATTATTCCCCCACAGAATTTGAGTGACTTGAGCTCGGAAAAATTAAATTGTTAATTGTAAAACTACATTGTTGGCACTTGTTATATTTTTTCTCATGCTGTTAATCACACCAGTCATGCCATTTGTTTTTTTTATGTTAATTTCCTAAATGGGTGATAAAACCGCAGTTTGAAGATGTGTTAAATGTTTTTAGTGATGCAGACTTTTTCAATCATGTACAACTAGGAATTAGTTTTGATTGTTCTGCTTTCACATTTTAGTGAAGAATGTAGCTTCTTCTGTGAAGAGCCAACTGCAATCTGAGCCCTTCTTTTTTTTTTTTACGCGGCAAGACAACAAAAATAAATATGATTGCATTTAAACACTTCCAGTCGATCGTCATTTAACTTTTGAAAGTATTGATGTTTTATGTAACCGAAGGTCTCTGTACCAACACACACACACACACACACATACACACACACACACACACACACACACACACAACTCTTATTTGCCGAACACACACATCCAGTGTAATACACATGGGTGTGGAGATAAGGAGACATCAGGGACTTGAAATGACCTTGTGGTGCAAGAGGCCATTGTAATGTGAGTAACTTAGAGAATATTGAGCTGAGTTTGTATCTGTAGGCAGCCAAAGCCTGATAAAACTCCAATAGACTCCCGGCATTAATAGACCCTAAAGCATCATTGCCAATACATCAACCTTAAAGTAACTGTATTTATTTACAGTAAACACAGAACTGAGGTAGAAAATGGAGCGAGAGGACATGTTTTTTTGTTTTTTTTATGTAAAAGTGTACATCCCAATAAGGTTTAAAATGCATTTTTCATGTATGTAAGGCAAGAACTTCTTGTGAAGCCAGAAAGGCAATTTCCTGGATAATAGGGCTAATGCTTCTATTTCATGGTGTATGATCTCTTCTGATGACATTTTTTGATGATGTTTTTCAGTGTTGAGGCATGCTATGAGCTGGCTTTGATTTTTGACCTTCACTGAGACATTTTCAAAGCCCATGTTTTCATTCTTTTTTCCATTGTGAATGATGAAGTAGGCATACTGAAATCAGCGAAAAGTGTGGGGGGGATACTTTTAGACCAATGTTAAAGGAAAATAACTTAAAAAGCAGCAGCAGTAAAATGAGCCTGTGTCCACTTCCATTTTAGGTGTGTAAAAACTGTATGGCTGTTTATTCCAGCAGAAACATGCACAACCCAAAGCTTTTATGTAATAGTGTGATATCGAGTTTGTTGTATCTTTGATTCCAGACGATGCTTGAACAGTCAAACGTTTATTATATGTTCTGAATTTCTTTGAACTTGACAATGTTGATGTTTTGACGACGCCTGCTGTGCGTCAATGTACTAAAGCTGGAAGTGAACTTGCCCTCCAAAATAAAACTTCGTAATTACGGACAGATGTTACTATATACATTTAGGAGATCATGAAAATCCCACGTCAAAGCTTCCTCCGAGGCTTTCTGCGGTGACTGCGATCATAAACAATTTCTGGGACGACAAATTTAGTTTTTAATTATCTGTCTGACTAAAAATAAAACAATCCTTCATGCATATCCATATTGCCGATCTCCTTTTCCACCAATGACACTGTAATTACACTGTATCAAATTTTAACACAGCAGGTTCTTCCTTTCCACAAGTTAGCCTATATTTACTTGGACCTCGGCTGAATATTTAAGGCTCGGATTGCCGGTATTGATTACATCTTCAGAAATACAAAACTGACTATTAAAAGAAGCAAACAATGCTTATATTTTACTTGAATAACGAGAGAGAGAAGAGGGGGGGGCACACTCACATGTCAACATATTTTAAGGGTTATGAAAAAATAAATTATTATATATTATTAAATTAAATTTTGAATGCATTTTACAGCAAAAACCTAGTATAGGTACATTTTGGTCTGGTAGTTTTAAATCACTGCAGGGTACTGTAACATGTTTCTCCTTTCTTTTTAGTGGTCCGCTGAGAGAAGTTGACATGGACACATGTTCACGAGCCTCTCCTTGAATATCGGAAGATTGTTTTTCACAGTTAAGAGTTTCTTAAGATATAATCAACACATTGATCAGTAGTGACATTGTGAATCCTGAACTGCGTGTTTCAACAAGGTGAACTGAGGTGACAGGACATCCCTGCTGCAGGAAGCGTCCTTCTGAATACTTAAGAAAATGAATGACTCAAGGTCCTTGAGAAAAATGTCTTTCAACATTTTGAATTCATTTGTTGCCTTTTTATTTTTGTTTTATTGAAGTCACAGCATCCACACTCCTCTGGTGAAGTGATACGAGGCCAAGCTGGCTTTCTTTGGGCATTCTCTCCTTAGAAGCTTTCATCATGTACATTTTAGCAAAAAACATGCACGGATTGTGAAGAATATGAAGCAACCAGCACTAAAGCTGTCTCTTAAATGTCTTACTCCAGACTAGCATAATCTAGTTAAGATGCTGTATTTATGTTAAAGTGAGTCATTCAAGAGATTTCTTAAACTTTGGCTGTTGTTTTGTCTGTTTTCACCAAGTTATTATGTTAATGATGGGCAGAGCCAGTTTGAGATTTCAAAGGTATGAAAACTTAAGCTCCACTGATCTTTCCAGCTCACTAATCTAATATTTAGTTGTCATTTCTGCCCATAACATGTGCCAACTTCTAAAACCTTTTTGCATCAGGAAATCACAGTTTGAAATCTCCTGACCTCTCACTCTCACAGCTCTGGACAAAAAACATGTTCTAGCATGAGGAAGCAGAAGCTCTGAGAACAAGAAAAAGTGTTTTTTCTGTTGGGTGCCATTGCTCCCGACATATCTGTAAGCAGCATTGAGTGTTATTTACTCACGGTAATGTCTCAGCTGTGTGTGCTGGATTATATAGTCCTGCAAAAAAAGACCTCTTAACAGTAACAAGATCAAGGACAAGGATGTTAAAATCTCCACCTATCGGCAAAATGTCACTTGACATCTCTTGCACATATTGCGTCTACTTTTTCAATACTTTATAATCAGATACAGCATAAGATTCCCAGAGTGAATATTTGACCCTTCATGCAGTGGAGAGTAAAAGACTGGCTTAAGATGCTAAATCTGTGAAGCAGACCTTCCACATAAACGCCTTTAGAGTCTTCAGAATTCAGTTCAGTTTTTTTTTTTATTCTGGGAGTTTTCACTTCACTTGTTTTAGTTTTAGTTTAAGTAACGCATTTAGGAATATTTTCAATGGCCCTCACAGCTGATCAATATACCAAACTTTATAATATATAAAAGTGTTATTTGCCAAGTACATTTACACATACAAGGAATGTGTCCTCTACATTTAACCCATCCTAACTAATTAGGAGCAGTGGGCAGCCATAGTCTGGCGCCCGGGGGCCAACTCCAGTTGTAATGCTGGAGTTGGCCTACATCAAGGGCAAATGGCAGGAGTTCCCTAGCATGCATGTCTTTATGGTGGGAGCACCCTTATATATATATATATATATATATATATATATATATATATATATATATATATATATATATATATATATATATATATATATATATATATATATATATGAGAGAGAGAGAAGTAAAACAGCAGTAGCTGTGCAACCACAATTGTAGAAATTATTGCCTGATATACATAATAGAGAATTGAAGTGTTTGTCTTTGTCTTTGACAGCCTCAAGCTTTAAAGATGTAGTAAGGTAATTATTCATTTGTTAAGTAATTATGACATTAAATTATTAATATTGCTAGTTTAAAAGTTTGACTCTGATGATAACACTAGACAGCCCAATACTTCCCACAAAAAATCACATATTTTTTAAATAATTTCTCAAATTGCAAATTCTAAATATCACCAAAAATAATTTGAAGAAAGGAGTCTATAATTGAAATAACACATTTGCATTAACACATTCATTACTGAAGATGCCACATCACAACACACCCAGGTTTGGGAAATCTGTTTATTTTAATGCTATTAACATTTTCTATATAGTGCTTTACTAATGCATTATTTACTATAAGAGTTCTGTTAGAAGCATCAACAACAACACATCAGTAGTGTAGTCTACGTGATACGCAGGTATACACCGTATACCCACTAAGAAAGGATTTCCATATACCCACTTAAAAATGCCCAATGACACGCAACAACATACTTTCCATTAAATCTTTGATATATTTTGAATTGTCATCTGTGTTTTTCTTCACATAAGCGAAATAAAGGTATTTCCACCATAAACTAGTGCATAAAAGTGTATCTGAATACAGGAAATGAAGTCGTTGATGCTCAAAACTTCCCTGGGGAGGACACCCAGACCCCCCACTATGATATGGCCCCCCCTCCCCCAAAGGCAGATTCTGGCCAATATTTACAGTACAGTATACCCACTACAATACATTAGACTACACCACTGCAACACATGGTTCCCAATGAGTTCTCATGTGTTATTGAATATATCTTATGTGTAAAACTTTGGGTTGCAAAAGCCTCTGATGATTATTATTGAATAATTATGCAGCCTTGATGAATCTGTGTGCTATTTAAATTCCAGGTTATGAATACTAGTCGGGGCTTTTACGATACTTCCTTTTCGGATGTAAGCAGTTTGTTTGTTCTAAATAAAATCTAAACAAACCGTGTCTGCTTGGCTGTAGCTACGTGTGTCAGGTAGCCAATAACAGTGCAATTATTTCTGCTGTGTGCTCACAAAGCAGGCACTTCCAGCGTGTCACGCAAACTGTGATGAATGTGGATGAACCAGAATATGACGAACGAGGTGAAAACACATTAGCTGTTTTGACGTTAGGCTATAATAATAATAATATATAATAGTTATGTCAACAAATGTGCAAAACCTTTTTGTGAATGTGTTAATGTGTTAATTTCGCATGTTGTGCATACACAAAAATCCAAGGATGCTCTGAAAAACATTGCAAACACTAACTTTTAATACTAAAAAAGGTGAACAAGATGTCACATGAAAGAGGTAAACATACATCAAAATAATTTAATGCCTGATTTTGGATACTTTACATTGATTCATACATTAAATTGGCCTCAGAAAAGTCACTTTCTGGATGCAGCCCTAATCTTCAAAAACAGGAATCAGTTAATATTGGCCGGGCATTTCTAGTGTTAAACACCTCTCATCTTTCTAACACCTTGCGCCATGTTTAAGTTATGGCTGTTGAGTGCAAATGAGCTCCAGTTGAGTTGAGCTGAGCAGATCCGTTTTCAGTGTGCTGGTTGAAGCTTCACAGACCCATGGCCCTTTACGTTAAAGTGAGCTCGCTGCGTGAAAGGTATTTCTAAATGCATCCCATGCGTGCCGTACAGGCAGGGGGTCTTGGTTCTGCATACTGGACTGCGAGCTGTGACAAAGTTAGGATTATGAGACTGGCTTTTATTTGAACACACCAAAACCAGACACAAACGAGCTAAAGTCAGTCACACTTCACATGGCAGCAAAGCAAAGCAGCCTCCTTCCTCCTTCCTTCCTTTCTTTCTCCCTTACTTTCATCCACTCTTAATGTGTGACACTTTGATAGTGAACATCCTTTTTCCCGTGTTCTGGTCTGTTGGCTTTACATTCAGATGGGTTGATAATTTGCATAGACTCAAAGGTCTCCCTTCTCTCCTGATGCTTTCTGACAACGGAGTGTCTATTCATCCTCTGTGTTAAGCATCCCTCCTAGGACATCGCCTGAATTGCTGTCTCATGCTGCTCCAAGTCTCGTTTAACACTGCAAGAAGTGCTGAGGAATTGGATTAGAAACATATTCCTTTAGAAAAAAAGCATTGCAGTCATCAAGGCAGGCTCGCATCTGAGGGTCTGAAATGGATAGTTCACTCCGATTTCAAAGCTTATCGCTTGTTTTTGTAAGTCACACCAAGTCAAGCTGAGTCCATATCACAGACACTGCTAGCTCTGTAGATACTGTTACAGTGGCATCGGACTGGGAGGGAAACGGAGAATATACATATATAGTATACAGGGCCCTTGTATGAGGAAGGCCCACAAAGATACTAGAATGAACAGCCGTTGATGTGGGGAGGGGTCCATAAAGAGAATGCTTATGTACAGGGTCCAGAATTTTGTGCTACACCCCTGTCTGTTATAGTCCCACCTAGGAGATTTGGAGAAACACACTAGGGTGTTTCAGCAGAGTAACAAGGAATTATGGTCCTAATAATGAGGAGGTAACTCTGATCACCCCAGTTCCTCTAAACCTCACATCACCTTTAGCGGCTGCTGTGATCATACTGTCACCAGCACACCTAAAATATGCCATTGGAGAACCAATAAAGTTTGAATATGCACAGGAGGGATAAGAAATAGCCACTTGTTTTTATTTCTGCTTGTTCCATTTGGTGATGAAACAAGAGTGTTTTGTTTGCAGTTTTGTAGATTTCAAACAGACCCTTTTTCAAAAGCACAGGAGTGTGACATTTAAAAAAAAAAAATATTCATAAATATGCAGTTGAGGGCCACATACAAAAAAAGTATTTTAGTCCAGAATACTGTTAGGCACCTCCCATATCCTCCCTCTATGTCACCAAAGACGTTTTTAAAAAAGAATTCTGTCTTCCTAGTCAAAATCAAAACATCATTTTGAAATTCACAAGGAGGACTGAACAAGAATCCAGAGTTATAAGGCAGTGAGGAAGGAAGTGGTGTGATGACTACAGTAGATAGTTGGCGAATACAGCAGTGAAGCCAAAACAGACATGAAGGATGAAACAGGCAAGTGAGAGTGATGGAGTGACAACTGAAAGAGGATGAAGATGGAACTGTGGAAGACAATGGAACAAAAGGACAAAGGTTATCAACTTTAGAGAGATATCATACTGTCAAAATAAATGTACCATCCATAGTATCCCTGTAGTGCAAATGCAGTGGTGGAAGATCTTTACTGCATGTTACTGCAGTAGCTGGTTTAGGTGCACTGTTAAAACGTAACTCTCGCCAAAATGCAACCTGGGGTCTTTTTGTGAATGTAGCCGAGTCAAACTTTCATTTAAAAGCATAATTAGGACGGAAGCGCCACTTTTAAGATTGACTGTATTTTCATTTTCGGTCAAATGGCCTTTTGAATGGGAGTGCTAGGGGCACTACTACGATCACATCAAAATCGCTATTTTTAAAACACTAAGAAGGCTCGACACAACATGAAACTTTGCTCGAAAGTATCACCAGGGACTCTACACATCAACTTGAGCATTGAGAACATTGTTTGTGTACACAGAGTTGACTAAAAAGAAAGGTTTTGAACAACTCACTTTAGCAGTTGGTTTTTCCGCTCATCGCCATCTTGCCAGTCAAAAAGTGGCGACGTAACAGGGAGGAGAGTAAAGACGGAAAGCTCCAAAAGCTTAGTTCCATATAAATGCACGGATAATTCGTTGTTCTGTCGTTAGTGAAAAACAATATTAACCTTGTAGTTGAAAAAGGAGCCTCATATAAGAATGACATTTCCTCCTATGGAGTCTGTTCATTCGCGTTCATTGGCAAAATCACAAGATAAATCTCGGGGGTCTGGGTGTGATTAAAGAGGTAGGTTAAAAAAAAATACAAAGTTCTGCTAGACAAATCCTTCTTAATTTTTTGGATTTGGATCTCATCTTATCTTTGAAATGAACTATTGGATAATTCTACTTCTTTGGACGTTAAACAGTTATTTAAATTAAACAACATGAAAGGTTTAGTTGGGAAATTGCTTTTTGAGTGAAACTGCGAATATCTCAAAGATCTGAAATATGACAAGGGGCCCAAAGCACAGTTAGGGGACACAAGTCAGAAAGTTCAAACCACTAGTTTATTCTGTGTGTTTATATTGTGTTTTATATAAGATACAATCTTAAACTAAAAGTAACTTATAATTGTAGTGGACTAAAACGTAGACTACAATATCCCTCTCTTAAATGTAGTAAAGAAGTATGAAGTAATATTAACTAGAAATACTCAAGTATCTCAACATTGTACTTTAACAGTATTTGAGTAGATAAGTACTTTCCACAACTAAGCAAATTAACTGCAAGTGATAGGCCTATACTCCGAGAAAAACTATAAGACCACTATGAAAGCAATGTATTACAAAGTAACATTGTAGGTGGATATAACAATAAAAATATATTGCAGCAATATTACAGAGGATGTTGAGAAACTGGAACAATATGACGTTAGTTTATTCATTTATAAATATTAAAAAATCGGGGTCCACCTCACGCACACATTCTCTAGGAGTATCATTTTCTACCACACAATTTCAGCATTCCAGACAGTGTCCCGGTGTTTTTACCAGCATCACATTTCTGCTGTGATTATGAAGCCTCTGCTCATTGTCTTTTTTATTACAGTTATTATTAATAAATCAAGCAAGCCGTGAAGCCCAAGCAGATAAGTTAGGGGGTACGGAGGAGGGGGCGGGCTGGAGGTGGTAATTGCTGGTGTAACAGTGTGTGCTTCCCCGCGGTGGCCTCGTAAGCGACCCGCTTTATTAGATCGGCCGGTATCGATCCTCGCTGCGCGGCGTTGACTAATCTCCAGGCGGGGAGAGAGAGAGAGAGAGCGCGGATCGATGAGCCTGGATTCAATCATGTCTGGAAACAGAGAAGGTAATTTATTGTAATCACGTGTGCTAAATGCAAAAAAAGTGAGAACAACGCGCCCGTGAGGTGCTCAAAGAGAACTGCAGCATCAAGGTGGAGGCTTTCAGTTAGTTTTCAGTTACATAAGCTGCACTCTTCAAATATGGATATTCAGTGAGACGCAGATGAGTCAATATGAGCCGGTTGGTTGACCTTTAGTAGTCTCTTCATGCTGCTGCACACCGCAAAACCTGATTTTCTCACGTTGACAGAAAACCATTTCACATTATTTACTAATACATTTTGATAGAGGCTGTCTTTCTTGTTCTTGTTGGATTTAGACATGGATTCATGAATAAGATACATTACGAGCAATATTTAAAGTCCAGTACGCTGCAGTCTGTATGCCAGACTCTTAAAATAGTAACATGACAATGGAAAAAGATGACACAGATTGATGTTTTATTCAACAGCAGAGAGAGCAATTACTTTAGCCTGAAACTCACGTGTAAACACACACACACACACACACACACACACACACACACACACACACACACACACACACACACACACACACACACACACACACACACACACTCTTAGCAATCTTATTCTGCTGATAGTCCACAAACTTTTTTTTTTTTTAAATGTCTATGTTTCGTTTTCAGTTGTATATGTGTGTAGGGGTTGACCCAAGATCTGAAATCCAGGCTCCATCAGCAACGGGTCACACGGTGAGAAGTGAGACTACATTAGGCACGGGAGTTTCGCTCCTCTTCTTCGTTCTCCAGGAGGTAGGCCGGCTTGTATCGTGTCACCCCCCTCTCATCCACTAACTGGAGGGAAGTGTTTCGACAGGTGTTGTCCATACTTCCCAGTGAAGTGTATCTGCAGGTCGACAGAGACGTTTAGGACCACGAATTCGGCACTTCAGCTGTGATGTTGTGAATAATGGATGATACCGAAAGTGTTAAAGATTTAATATACTCTTACCCTTTATCATAGAGAATACAGTACGGCACATGTAACATCCTCAAGAACGACCAGATGTCATGATACGTCCAGTCCTGTGGAGTGTTGGATGACATCGCATTTAATTAGTTTGTGATCGTTTCATGATTAGCTCAATCACTCATCCTCTGTGGATCCCTTTGAGATGCACTCATGTGATGAAGGGTTACATAAATGACCGTACAATGAGACAACTGGTGTGCTTGCTGTCACAGTATAACCGTTAACAGTCATTTCAAAAGGATTTGCCTTTTTTAAATACATTAGCTAATCTAATATACAGCAAAACATCTATTTCTCAGTAAGCCTGAGCAGATGAAAGAGCAGAAACATCAGAGATAGCTGCCTACAAAAGATGGACTTTATGATAAAAATATAAAAACCTGCACAATGTATTTCAATCCAGCACAACAGACCAGCAATAACTTCTATTAAGTGAAGCTTTTGATGTTAAATCTTTGTGTCACCGAGGTGTTTATTCACTGGATTACTGGATAGCATTATATTGTACAAGTGTACCTTGTATTGGTGTGTGTGTGAGGGGGGCAAAATCTTCATATCATTTAAAGCCTCACAAATGTAGTATTACTGCAGGGCTGTTGAATTGCATTACACTGTGCAGGTGCTGTGATATTTTGTTCACACCCTGTAGATCTGCACCCTGAAACTTCAGTCAAGATGACAAATAACATTAAGTGTAACAACGGGAAATTGCCTGGCTGGACTACTGAAAACAGATTTGTATTACCAGTCAAAAAGCAGTTTTTCCTGCAGCACTATGTACAGTGTAACTTAAAGGAACACACCGACGTATTGGGACTTTAGCTTATTCACCGTATCCCCCAGAGTTAGATAAGTCCATACATACCCTTCTCATCTCCGTGTCGTAACTCTGTCTGACGCACCCACCGCTAACCTAGCTTAGCACAGATCCTGGAGGTAACCGGCTCCATCTAGCCTACTGCTCCCAATAAGTAAAAAAATAACGCCAACATTTTCCTATTTAGGTGTTGTGATTTGTATAGTCACAGCGTGTACAAATAACAAGGTCACATGAGACACAGCCATCTTCTAACCGTATACAAACTGGGAACTATATTCTCAGAAGGCGAAGCACTGCTACTTCTGCTACTTGGGTGGAGTGATATTACTCCAACTCTGAGCGAACTCAGGTGCTGCGAGCAAATCACTCCGCCCAAGTAGCAGAAGTAGCAGTGCTTCGCCTTCTGAGAATATAGTTCCCAGTATGTATACGGTTAGAAGATGGCTGTGTCTCATGTGACCTTGTTATTTGTACACGCTGTGACTATACAAATCACAACACGTAAATAGGAAAATGTTGGCGTTATTTTGTCACTTATTGGGAGCAGTAGGCTAGATGGAGCCGGTTACCTCCAGGATCTGTGCTAAGCTAGGCTAGCAGAGGGTGCGTCTGACAGAGTTACAACACGCACGGAGATGAGAAGGGTATGTATGGACTTATCTAACTCTGGGGGATACGGTGAATAAGCTAAAGTCCCAATAAGTCGGCGTGTTCCTTTAAAAAAATGTTGGGACACTAAAGGACTGCTTGGCTTTTGTTTTTATTATTAAAGTCTGCAGGTGTTTTCAAGATAGATAAATAAATAAATGTCTAACTGTTACTTAAAAGGTACAGTTCACCCTAAAATCAAAAGTAAATCATTTCCCTCGTACCTGTAGTGTTATTTATCAATCTAGATAGTTTTGGTGCGAGTTACCCAGTGTTGGAGATATCGGCCGTTGAGATGTCTGCCTTCTCTTGAATATAATGGAACTAGATGGCACTCAGCTTGTGGTGCTCAAAGAACTATTTTCTTTCTACCGAACTACACCCGCCAACCATATCACCGCGCAGGACGAAGCATCCTCATGGACGAGAGGCTCGTCCTCCTTGGGTGAGCTGTGACTGTAGCTAACACTACAGCTCAGCTGAGGAGGACGCCATTAATGTTTACATCTCGCTCTGTCACAAGCATGAGCCTTTCGTCCGTGGGTATGCTTCCTTCTGTGTGGTGATACTGTTGGTGGGTGTAGTTTGGTAGAAAGTAACCGGGTCATGATTTCTGGAAAGAAATTTCTGGAGGGGGGACGGGGGGGGTGGTTTGGCGCTTTGAGCACCACAAGCTGAGTGCCATTTGGTTCCATTATATTCAAGAGAAGGCAGGCATCTCTATGGCCAATATCTCCAAAACTGGGCAACTCGCACCAAAACATCTGAATTGATAAATAACAATACAGGTAAGATGAAAAATATTTACTTTTGATTTTAGGGTGAACTGTCCCTTTAAGTAATGGCTAGACATGAAGGTTTACCTCAGCTGATTTGTATTTATTTATCTTAAAGACACCTGCAGACATTAATCATAAAAAAATAAAACCAAGTCCTTTATTGTCCCCACATTTTTAAAGTTACACTGTACATAATGCTGCAGGATTTACCTTGTGTCAATGTTAGTGGATGATCCTAGACCTTCTTACATAATACCTCTTACATTGTACCACCATACAATGAGAGAGAAAAATGAGACAGTATATCTCTATATGTAATTTGTCCTTTGTGTGTACGTCTCACTAGTAATGGGTTGACTCTCATGTAGTCTGGCCAGCCGGGGTCAGTGGGACACATGGCCGTGAGAGTGTGTGAGTAGGGGTCACTCCTCCTGGTGCCCATCAGGACAGCTTTCAGCTCTGGTCTCCTCTCCTGCACCTCACTCAGCGCCTGCTGTATACTGCCCTCCACAGAGAATATCTCCAAGTCATATCTATGGGAGACAGATCGCCAAATAATGAGTTGCTGAACTGTAACATAGAGGATTAGAACACAACTATTTGGACTGGCAATAGCGGTTATCCTGTTAAGTAGAATATATAATAAATGCATAAATCTACACACAAAAAAACCAAACAATCAGCTGTGTTTATTAGCAGTATGCAATAGGATAGACTGCTGGCTCACCTTTTTATCGTGTCTTCAAGGAATCTCTCCATTTCTGGGAATGGAGAGACAATTCGGATATACAGGGCTTTCACCTTGTCTTTACCATCTGGATATCGCCTAAGAGATGCAGGCGGAGGAAAAAAAAGATAAATAAAAAGCTACACAGATTAGATGTTTACCCTTGTCACTATCTCCCACTATCTGTCCAACACAGGTCAATAAAAGTCCAAATAGTGGTCTGTCATGTCCAAGACCTTTCTCAGTCTAGTTACTGCTAAACTCATTTTCTTCTTCACTTACTTCTTACAGTGATATGTAGTATCATTATGTTTTTAACTTGACTCTCCCTTTCATCTCTTCTATCTCTCAGGTCATTTGTTTTTCCTGATTAAATCACCCCTTCCCCTTAATGTTCTAATAGTCTCACCAGTCCTCTCCCCTCCTGTTACCGTTTCAGTGCTGCATAGTAGAGATGGAGCAACGCTGTGCAGTCTTTGCCTCCATTGAAGCCGATGCAGACTTCCTCTGTCGAATACTGATCCAGTGCAGCCTCTATCGTTTTCAGCGCAGACATAACTTTCTCACCCAACGCTGTGCCTGTGGGGAACGAAATCCACAGCGAGAGGACGTTTTACAGTGAATGCAGTCACAATTTGTTAGTTATAATATAAATGATCCCTCAATTATTATGTCAAATTCAGTTTAAATATCTGCTTTTCCTTTGTCTTATTTATCTTATTGATGCATGAGTATATCTCTGTTCAGTCTCATGCCAGTTATATTCTTTTTTTTATAACTCACTATGGTTTTACAGCAATAATTACTTTAATAACCTTTTTGCTTTCTTTATTGGTCCCAATGCCCATGTAAAGTATACGAGTGCTATGCAATATTCACTTTATATTAAGTTGACTTAGTTTAATTATCGCTTTCCACCACCCTCTGCCATCTTTCTCCCCCTCACCGCTGTTGGCCAGTGTGTACACCTCAGAAGTGGCGATGGACACCGGGTCAGTGACTAAGGGCACCACGCTTCCCTTGGGCAGCTTGTCCAGCAGCAGTGCCCGGGCTTTGTTCACCTCCTCCTGGCTATCTGAGTCAAGTACCAGCCTGACTCTGTGATAGTTGCTCAACCAGTCAGGGTAGGAGCCAAGAGCCACCTTCCGGCCCCAATCAGCCTGCAGTTTGGTCAGCACAGGGGCGATCTCTGCTTCGTCTGCATCCACAAACACCTAACGCAAAGATATTTGGTTATCAAAACACAGCATTCAGGTGGTTTTGTAAATGATAGGTATGGTCATGGTGTTACCTCATGGGTGTGAAAAGTGGTTCCTGAACCAGCAAAGAGGTGCTCCAGCCCATTGAAGGCCCTCTCCATCAGAGACGGGATCCCAGGAAAGATATACACGTTACGCACACTGACCTGGGAGAAGAAGGTGGACACATCATATACTGAAAGAATATGTGGGCCAAACAATCTGCGTTTTATTAAACCTACAGGTTCATTGATTCTGTGTTTATTTCCTGTTTCAGGTACATCGACCAACACTTCTAATGACATGTATTTGAAAAGGTAGTTAACATCTTGAAACTAATCTTAGTACCTTTTTTTGTTATTACACAGTTTTAAAGCCTGTCAAACAGTCTAGCTTCTATTTAATGCCTGTAAACATATATTGATATTAAATATGATTGTGCCAATGTATTATCTTTAAGTGAGCAGCTGTACTTGAAAGACAAGTTGTCAGTTGTTTTCGGTCTGACCTAATTTCAGTTGTTCATGGAAGGCATGGCCTCTAGTGAATCATACGTTCTCAATGTGTTATGGTTCAGTCAATGTAATGTTTAGTATAGCCTAAAGTATGAATTAATGTAGTTAATGCAAACATTTGTGTCATAACTTAATTTCATCATTGGCACTAATTACTCATTTCACTTCAGCGAAGTACATGCTGTTTTGTGCATGTCTAATTGAAACTGTTCAGTCTAAATATAATTATAAAGTTACTTAAGATGTTAACCATACAGAGTACTATAGTCTTCATTAAGGAAAAAACATGTATTGTTTGAATTTCTGCTAACTGCTTTCAGGCGTGTATTCCTTAAACTGCTGTTTTTTTGTAAATATTCAGTATAATTTTGCCCTTTGTGAGAAGCCTCTTTTCACTCCTGCAGTCTCTGCTAAGCAGTTGATGTTACAATCTGTCTTCTGAAATAACCCCAGAACAGGATGGAACCGGCGGAACATTATTCTGGCATCTTCCTGAAAGTTGTGTCAGCTAAACAAATGTTGTTTGCCCCCAAAAGCCTACTGGAAAGGTAATACACAGAACAACAGATATTTGGGCCAACAATTTTAACAAAAAGTTGCAGGTCAGTCAGCAGGTGGAGGGTAATGATCCTTTATATCCAACATAGTCTCGCAATGCCAGACCTTCCTCCGCAGCGCTGCGGAGGAGGGTCTGGCTAGTCCACACAACATTCCTGGATGGGAGAAAAACGTGCTCTGGTTTATTGCCATTTCTTTAAACCAATCACAATTGTCTGGGGCGACGCTACGGCCCGGACACAATGACGGTGCCTCTGCAAAAAAGCCTCGGGAAGGAACTTGTTTTGGTGGAACATGTGCAACAGAAAACTCAGATTGGACAGATAGTCTAGCTAGCTGTCTGGATTTACCCCGCAGAGATCTGAGGAGCAGTTAACCATAGTCCTCATGAATCCACCAGAGTTTAAAATGCCAACGCGAAGAAATCGGAAAGTGACGGACATCCGGCGGAATTTCCAGCGGCACCTGAACAATCCCGGAAGTGGAACGTTGTCGATATAAACTATATCCAACATGATACAGCATCAGCAACAATTGCAGCTTGATGAAAAATATAAGCTAATCTCCCAACATCCTGCCTTCACTCACCAGTGGGTAGCGGAGCAGTTGTCCAGTCTGAGGGTCAGTTCCATAGTTGAGTTTGGCTGAGTGAGGCACCATGGCCAGCTTCATAGCAGCACGGTTTTTATCCAACGCCCCGAAGAATTCCTCAACCAGTCGGGTGAGCTCAGGGTGGGGATATAACTCCTCTTGGAATGCCATGGCAACGCTCTCAAAGGTGACGTCATCATGGGTGGGGCCTATGCCCCCTGCGGTGATGAGGTGTGTAAACTGAGGGGAAAGGAGGGCCACCTCTTTGGCAATGACCTCCTGTACATCTGGTATGACTGTTATGCGCTGCACAGACACTCCGAGCTTTCTTAATGCTCGTGTCAGAAAGGCACTGTTTGTGTCCAGTGTGTGACCCTGGGAGACGAAAGACGAGAAGAGACACTCGATTAGTTTCAATCCAGTGTTTTTCACCCTCACTTGAACATTACATTCAAAGACTTAACAATGACTCCAAGGTCTTGCTTGAGGAAATTCAATGACTCGCAGTGAGCATGTTTTGAGGCTGACACATGACATTGGACAAAATCAAAGCCTTCATGTTTAAATCATGATCATGTCAACTTGTCAAGTCAAGAACTAGTGGTGATCTTGTCATTCTAAAACCAAGCACTGCTGTCACATCAATTAACCATCACAGGGTTTTCCTTGGGTTAGACAGTGCGAATCCTGGACTGCATAGGGGTCCAAAGAGCTGAGGTTTACTGATGAATTGGGGTGTCATGTTAGAATGTATATCAATAAAATTATACTTTCAAGTTCACAGATTTGTTAGAAAAAAAGTGAGGGTTCATTTAGATGTTCTGAAATTCACAAACTTACAAGGATTCTTAGTGGGATACTGTCAATCACACAAATACAGCTTAGTCGTACAAACAAGTATTTAGCAACACTAAATCACCTTGAGTATCTCATCTCCAATGATGAGAATGGCTGCAGTGGGAGCATCCCTGTTGGCTGCAAAGGACGGACTGGAGCCCTGGAGGTTTGTAGACATGGTTGCTTTGGAGAGCTGTGCCGCCAGTCTCCTCACTCGCACCAATGTTCTACTCAGTTTGGGAAAAGCAAGGCTAAAAGACAAAGGAATAATCCTCTTAAACACTGTTCATCAAGGCTTTGCATGTATATTTTGCTCTCTGAACAAAGCCACAAGTCTCCCTGGGCAGTAGCAAATCTATCTTGACATACAGTAAAATGCAATGTATCTTAAATGTAATTTAAATTTATATACTTTTTGTTGCTTTTGTGATGACCCATTATGCTATGAGTAAATTTCGAATTTTCAATCTTACGTCAGCATGAAGAATCCATACGGAGTATACCAAAATGTTTCATTACAGTTCAGGCCTTCTTCTTCATAACCTGTCTCCTATCAGGGAGTATCCTGGAAGAGACACACAAAGGAGCAGATTAGAGAAAGAAAGAAAGGGGAAAGTGTGCACAATTTGTGCATTTCAGCAGCACAGACAGTGCATCAACTAACAATGAGTTCTTATCAGGTGTTTCTTGACATAATGTCAACAGGCTGAAGAAATGATGAGTAAGATATTGCACTTGGCTTATTACAAATAATTTATCTCTGGGGGAAAATATTCTAATTATATGGAATGAGTCTGTTGACTGTACTTTTAATAGTATGTAGTTGGACCACAGTGGCCACATATGCATCAATGACACTGATACACCTTCATACTGGATAACCAAGCTATAAACTGGTGACATTGCAAGTTTAGTCTGTCTACAAGTTATCTGAAGCACATGTGAAGGATTGAGAAATAATGCTAAAACATGCCAATAGGAGTGAAGACAAATTCGCTGACATGGAAATGCAGTGAAGAGGACTTCAATATATGCAAGGAACTGAGAGGAGGTGGCTCAAAGGACAGCTGCCAGCGGTCTAACGTTCAATTCAATTCAATTTATTTATAGTATCAAATCACAACAAGAGTTATCTCGAGACACATAGAGTAGGTCTAGACCACACTCTGTAATTTACAAAGCCCCAACTATTACAGTGAATGCCTCAAGAGTCAGACAGTCTCGGTGCGGGACGTTCAACTACATCCCATACCGGTGGTTATAACTATCTCTCTGTATGTTAACGTTTAGCCTTTACGTTGTTTGTATTCTATGGATACGAGTCATAGGACTAATAGGAGATGCTTCTACAGTATCTTCATTTGACTGCACTGCGATAACACCAGTTACAACTTACCCGACGAAATATGAACTGAACCTCATGCAAATGTATAAAGAAACTAACGTTACCACAAAATGTTGCTTAACATCAATCAAAGAGTCAGGTACTTAGCTATATGACAAATCTTAGCTAAGTATCCTTGCTAGGTTACTTGACCCAGAGTTGGAGAGGCACTAGCAACAAGCAAGCACTAGCATTCAAGTACACATTTATAGGAGCTTATGTTCTGTCTAAACTGCCGATTTCTCTCCACTACCACATACTGTGAAGAATACAATATATTGTTTCTATAACTTGGTAACCAAAGTCATTAAAGCCCGAAGAAACTTACTCCTGAGGCGCTTATGACCTCGTTACGTATCCAACCGTTTGTGAGTACATGTCACTGAAAACATAAGTCGTTAGCCGTCCAATCACAAATAAGAAACGGATTCCCGAGAGGTCCGAGAGCCAATCAGGTTTACGGAGGGCCGTCTTAAACGGTCAGTCTTTTTTATGTACCCGGAAGTAACTGAAAGATGGTCATGTTGTGCTAGAATCAGTATAGACGATGCGGAGCAGTATCGTTTGGCCAAAGTAACGTTGAATACGATAAGTATGCAATCAGCAACACGAACGTCAGCGATAACTCGTCTATCTGCGAGTTGACACTTTGCACCATCTCCACTCAGATAACATGTATGGAATGGATGTATTAAGAGAACGATCACATGCTGCTAACAGCTGTCAAGACTTCTTCGACTTCTTCTCGTCTGCCCAAATCAAAAGAGATTGTTGTAACACGTCTGCCTCTGCTGGCTGGAGGAGCCAATAACCGATGATTGACAGGCGACATGGCGAATGATGATGGCATGTCTGGAACCGCGAGTCTGGCTCCGCTGCTCTGCATAATTATTCAAACTTAATGGAAGGTGAATTGCTTATTTTTCACAGTAGGCTGCTTTCCTTGAGAATATATTGATACATTATAGGCAAAGAATAAAAAGGATTACATTTAAGTTCTGAGGGTGGTATTCATCATGCCAAAAAACGTTAGTCCATTTAAGCAATTATATAATATTTAGCTGTCAGAACATTTAAGTGTAATATAGCCTTGGTGTTTGACCTTATTATTATTTTTAGGCTACCTTTTTAAGTTTTGCAGATGGGTCTGCAAATAAATGTAAGCAATTTTCTGCCTGAAACTTTAAACAATTAAAAAGTTAGGAAAGTTAAAATGATATGATTAAACATATCAAAATAAGGAAATAATGATTCAGATGTAAGACAAATTTCTGATATAAAAATTACGAGTTGTCAATATATATTAGCCTACATATTTCAGAATTTTGACTAAGTATTTTTATAATTTTGATTAACCGTGGGTGTTTTTATTTTGCTATTATTATATTAGGCTATATTATGTTATTGTTATAATATAGCCTACTAGTTATTGGGGTTAAGTCAAATGCCTTGCTCAAGGACATGTTTACCTGTTGGTATTGTTATTGTTTTTTTACGCACAGAGTCACAAATATACGGAGCTTATATGAAAATCAGCGCAGACAGCGACAGGCATCAAAACTGCTGATGGTAATGAGGAGACTAGGAATACTGACTGTTACAGTTGGAATGAAAAAAACATTCTATTATTCATTAACTAACCCATTTATATCAGCGAGGGTAGGCAAGAACCCTCTCTGTATAATGCAATACAGTTCAACAACACCACAAAACAACCTCCAAAATGATCATACAGTTAACTCAACATCTCGCTATAACAGTTAACTAAAACTGAACGAACCTTCGTGAAGGTGGGATTTATTGCAGAACTGTTATATTGGACTACATTAGTTTAATGGTTTATCTAATAACCTGGCAACTGAGTGCAGGATATACAGTATAGGCCTACTGCATAATATTTAACAATGTAAATTTCTATGGCAAAAAAAACAATATGTACCATAGCCAATAATAAAGGAATTATACAGGGCTGCTATAGGGGATAAAAACTGGTTCATAATTAAGATGATGATAATACATTGATTTTTCTTTTGGGAAAAGTACAGGCAATTGTAGTCTTGTGGTGACTAAGAACCACAACGAAACTTTGCATGTGGTAGCCTATTTTAACTGTGCTTTTGGTTTGCTATGGGTTTTCTACTTTTGCGCAATGTTTACTGAATGAGCCAGGTGCAAAACAGGGCCGCACGCACACACGCACGCGCGTACACACACACACACACACACACACACACACACACACACACACACACACACACACAATCCGCTGCCAGATGACGTTGCCATTTGTTCACGGAAGTGGCTTATGTCGTGACCGTGGAGGGGGGGTGGCAGGGGGAGGAGGAAGGGAAGCAAAGGGAGAGGAAAGAAGAAGTTTAGAAAAATCTGTTATGAAGTTTCTGAAAGCTTTTAGGCGCTTGGTGGACAAAATCATCGGCTTTTTGTCCTGTTAGATGAAATTAAGCGGAAGTTTGTGCAGCAACAGCTTGGTGAGCAGGGGGAGCAACTCGAGAGAAAGGGAGGAATAGAGCTGGTAAGTTTCTCGTTAAAGTTGACCACACTTTTTTCGGGTCATGGTTTGTAGCTACTCTGCTGTGTGCTGTGCGTCAGTGTGCCGCAATAATTGTACATAACAAAAATTTGCGGAAATAGGTACTGTCTTTTTGGTGTCCGCAGGGAAGCATTGTTCTGCCTTGTGTTTTTTATATAATATATATAATTAATTTCATATATATATTAAGACGGAACAGTGTAGTGTAGCCTGCCGGGTTACTTTAAAAAATGCTGCTCCTGATCAGACTGGGCT